>NC_034598.1:25992541-26068277 GCF_900095145.1 Mus pahari
CTCTCTCTCTCTCTCTCTCTCTCTCTCTCTCTCTCTCTCTCTCGTATGATACCACATTATGGTCATGGTCACAGCCAGTTGTCCTATTAAGGCTCTGTTGGTCACACCTCACACAATGTCCATGTGGGGCACTTGACATTGGAAAATAAACTATATGAGTGCTTGAGTGTTCCTTGTGATTTCAAAGATGCATCACCTGGACACCATAATCAGAGAACAGAGAGACCTTTTTTTTTTTCTTTCTTCCTGTTCAGAAACAGCAGGTAGAGTATGAGATGACCAGAAAGTAAGGAATTCTAGAATGTTCTGTCTGACCTTCTCAAGTCCTTGCAGTTCCGAGGCCCTTGGGGTGTGTGTGAGGGAGGGGGCGAGAAGGGGGGTGGCAGATGGAGTCCTCTCTTAAGGCCAGAGAGCCAAGCAGTAGTTACCAGATTTAATAACAATGATAAGAGTGAGCTATTTTCTCCCCTTCTCCTGAAACTTTTCAATTCATTGAACTGTTCAATTAACTTTACAAAAGGAAATGTGGAAAAATGACGGCAAATTGAACTTGACATTATCATTAAAATAAACAGCACTTCGGGCCGCTGAAGGCTGGTGGAAGATAGTCTAAACACGGTGGCAGGTTCAAGCTGGCTCCTTCCTGCTCTCGGAAGCCACCCTGCTGATGCCCTGCTACCTGGAGGAGCTCAGGACAGAGACACCACTCAGTCCCCACTCTTGGGATCAAGGTGGCACCCATGCAACCCTCACTGACACCACTAAATGTGACCTCCAGAGAGGGCATCCAGGGCTAGGTAACTTCTGAAGCCCCACCCTCCAAGCACTTGGACAAACCTGATGTCTATGATGAAGGCCAGCCCACAGCCAACGACTGATTCCGAACTCACAGTCATCAAAGCCACCTGGAGTCACACTGGGCCTGTGTCTGTCCCTTAAGGGTAGTTTCACTTGGTTCACAAGGAGACCAACCTCCTGGAAGCTTCTACATTCTTAATGTTGTGGGTGGGTCTCCAGCCATAGTGGGGCACCCAGGCCAATCTGCAGGCATGGCAAGATAGATACCTGTGTAACATGTATCTGTGTATGTGTGCACGTGTGTGTGTGTGTGTGTGTGTGTGTGTGTGTGTGTGTGCCTGTCATCTGTGATCCTTCTTGTGTCCAGACTTTTCCAAATCACCTTGCTTTAAACAGGTCAAGTCTTGACCTGGTTTCATCTTAGCATCTCCTGGGGAGTGTTCACAAGCCAAGCCCCACTTGCCAGTGAGCAGGGTAGTGTAATGCGTTAACCCCTTGGGTGACTCCCTCAGGTTAACACAAAGACTTCTCAAAGCAGAGCGAGCCTCGGGGGTCACGAGAATGCCTGTAGAACAGACTTGTGGTCTCTGCAGAGCTTCCGGCTCCATCTCTAACCAACTCCCAAGCAGTGCTAAGGCTGTTGGTCCTGGACCATGATTCTGGACCATGGCTTTCATGGGCCCAAGACTCAGTTGTTTCAAATCCTTCTTGAAGTCAATTTGGTTCTCAGAGATATAGGCCTTAAGGTGGAGCTTCCTGGGTCTCTGCTCTTCAGCCCTGGCTGAAGACCCAGCTTCTCACCACTTCTCCAAGCAGAAGAAACAAGATGTGGGCATCTGGATGCAGGGTAGGACACCTCCCCCAGCCCCTCCCCTGCCAGGGAACCAGAGGAGGGTCCCCAGAAATCACCTCGTTTCAGAGGAGACTCGCAATTACCCACGATGATCACAGAACCATTCATTCTGCCCTAAAATTAATACATCACGTTGAGAATGATCTCGCACTAATTTATCACAAGATTTATGAAACTTGCACTTTTTCTAATGAGATTTATGCAAATGCCGCTCTCGCCGCTGTTTGTGTTTTTAAAAGTTTTGACAGGCAAGAGAAGGAAGAAGGTTCAGGGCAGTTGGAGGTGGCCTCGCCCCGACTCAGAGGCTCTGGCGTGGGGCTTGGGACTCCACAGCCGTCTGTGCTCATGTGAGGCATGGTTGTGTGACTACCTTGGGCCTTTCTCAGTTCCTGCCTCCAGCCCTGCACACCCTCCATCCACCCATGCCCAGGCACCATCCTTGTTCAGCTCATTTGCTGCCCAGGTGAGGATCTTTAGAGGTGGAAAGCTGAGTAGGTCTTCAGGATGCTCAGACTGACAAGCAACTAGAGGTATGAATGAGCATCCCCAGGTGATGGTGGAGACCATGTAACAGAGTAGGTACCCGAGACAGAGGAGATAAGGTGGATCTCTCGAGTGCTGTCTCTGCGTGCAGGAGTTTGGAATGTCATAAAAGTTGACATGCCCTAGGACCCTCATTCACCTCACCTAGTCCTGACTTAGCCACTATTTACCAAGCACCTACCATATGCTGAGCACTCTGTCAAGTACTCTGCACAAACAACCTTGTCTAGTACTGACCCCAAACATGAGAAGACATTTCCACACTCAGAGAAAGAAACAGATTTAGCAGTTTGCCCAAGATCACACAGCTAGGAAGAGGTAGCCTAGGGTAGGACAGAATTCAAACCTAGACCAACCTGATCCTGAAGACTGTATTCCTATCCAGGACAGGACCAGCCCCAGCGATTATTGTGCAACGATCCAAAGCATCGACTAAAGCAGGACAATGAAGCTGAGTGTGAAGAGGGACCTGTCATCCCAGGACCTCGGGGTTGTGAGTTCAAGGCTAACATGGATGATACAGTGAATCCCTGCCTTGACAAAAGCAGAGGGCTCAGGGCATAAGTAGTTGTACAATAGTAACTGAGCATGTGCAAGGCTCTAGATTCAATTCCTGGCACCACAATCAATCAATCAATCAATCAATAAACAGATAAATAAAATGGATGCATGTAGGACATAATTCTCAAAGTCTGTTCAATAGCTCAAAATCCTACAACCAAATAAATACTTATATGACACTCCAAGTGTTATGGTTTAGATATGCTTAGCCCGGGGAGTGGTACTATTAGGGGGTGTGGCCCTGTTGAAGTAGATGTAGCCTCGTTGGAGTAGATGTGTCAGTGTAAGTATGGTCTTTAAGACCGTCATCCTAGCTGCCTGGAAGCCAGTCTTCTCATAGCAGCCTTCAGATGAAGATGTAGAACTCTCGGTTCCTCCTGCACCATGCCTGCCTGGATGCTCCCACATTCCCAGCTTTATGATAATCATGCTAGTCAACTGAATCTCTGAACCTGTAAGGCAGCCCCCAGTTAAATGTTGCCTCAGAGTTGCCTTGGTCATGGTGTCTGTTCACATAGGTCAAACCCTAACTAAGACACCAAGTTAGTGCAAAGGACAGATCTGGTCAGGCCCTTACTCGGAGAGCGTTTGAGCTTCCATTACTGACGTTGTTTCTTAGGGATTCTAAATTCTGACTCACTCCAAGGGAGAACAGAGAGAGGAGAGAAGCAAGCGCATCTGTGCTCGCCCATTTCTGTCCCTTCCCTAGCTCCTGTCAGGGACAGAGTCTCGCTAGAGGATGCTGCTCAGGGTGATGTGTTCAACGAGGTGCCCAGGAAGGGCTGAAGGATGAGTCACTCCAGCGGGAGAAGGCAGGTACATATATAATAGATCTTATGAATATTCCATGCAAGTCATTATAATTAAAAAAAGATTTCGTGCTTAAAGGAATGCTTCCTAAAGTGTATTTCACGAATCATTAATTCCCTGGGAGGCTCATGGGTACTCCATGTTAAAAAAAAAATGTTCCTTGGTCAAAAAGATGTAGAGAAGAACACTGCATTAGAAAAATAACCTGGGGCCATTAGGATGGCTCAGGGGGCTTGCTGCCAAGCCTGACGGCCTGAGCTTGATCCCTAGGATCCACGCAGTGGAAGGAGAGAACCAACTCCCAACGGTTGTCCCCTGACCTCCTCACAAGCCTTGTGTGACACCCCCATCCCCCAAACATAAATATTCTAAGGGATTAAACGAAAGAGAATCTAAACAGGATTTTTCCCTGCGGGACCTCTCAGAACCATTATCACCATTATTACACTAATATTCAACATGGCGGTGGGGGAAGGATACAGCTTTCCCAAGGTTTGTGTGGACAAGGAAACCTTTCTCCTAAGGTCATTTTAAACAACAATGGTGGTTTAAGAAAGATGACCTGAGAAAACATTGGTCTAGAAGTTTGGCTGGCTACTGTGTCTTCAGGGATATCTTTCCTTGGAATAGATCCATCTGGGGCCAGGCTGACTTGGACCAGGGAGTGATTGGACAAATGAATCCAAGGATTGATAGAGGGGTGTATGAATGAGTGAATGGGTAGCTGGATGGATGATGGATGGATGAAAGGATGGATGAAAGGGTGGTTGGCCACATGAATGGGTGACAAAAGGGCAGATGAATGGATTCATGGGTGAATGGGTGGGAACTGGTGGATGGATAGATGAATAGATGGATGGATGGACAGATGAATGTAAAAATGAGTAAATGAATAGATGGGTGGAAATGGGCAAATTAGTAGGTGAGTGATGGCTAGATGAATAGTTACATTGGTGGATGGGTAGGTGAATAGGTACAAGGGTGGGTGGGTGGGTGAATGCATGCATGGGTGGATGGGTGGGTGAACAGGTACATGAATAGATGGTTAGGTATGGGTAGGTGGGTTGATAAAGAGGTCAACAGATGAGTGAAGGAAGAAATGTGCCACTTTTCTTATCACAGAACCTCTGCCATGGAGGGCACTGAACCCCATAGGAACACATGTGGGTACCAAGCTGAAGGCCACCTATAGTGCTGTGTTCAATGGCAAAGAGACCTCAGCCGCTTACCTCACTGCTCCCATGTGACACTCAAGGACACTGGTTCTGACATGAAACCCTCTTTCATATTCTGATGCAGGGAAATGACCCTGCTAGAGGTAGATGGTCCATCTTTAACTCCCCATCCTTCTGAATTCTGAGAATAAACTTCCTTGTTTTATAAATGACCCAGTCTCGGGCATTCTGTTGTAGCAACACAAACCAGACTGAGATGGGGAAAGGGGGGTGACCTTGAGCCAGTCACCTTGCTTCTTCGTCCTTCATTTTCCTTGTCTGTAAAGGTGCTGGCCAAGCTGGTGTGAGGATCATGAATGTAGCACTGAAGGGCATCTAACCCACCAGCCTGCGTTCAACAAATGTTGATTATTAATATCATTCTCAAAGTAAAGCATAAAGACTTCACAGCTGCTTTTCCAAATATGGGTTGTCCCTAATGAGCCTTTATCATGTAACCTTGGCTCCCTGAGCAGTAGATCAGACAGTGTTGGAAGTCACTCGGCCTCTCTGGGCCTGGGATACGATGCACTTCCCATTTACCAGCTCATCCACCCGTCATTCTCTCCCTGCTTGGTCATTCATTCCCCAATTAACAGGAATGAAGCATCTGGCCTGTGGCCTCAGTGTGTGTGTCAGACAGAAAAAGCAGCCAGGGGGACAACACCAAAGGACTGAAGAGGAGAGGCTGGAGAGAGGGCTCCAAGATTCAGAGTCCTCGCTGCTCTTGCAGAAGACCCAGGTTCAGTTTCCAGCCCCCTCATAGTAACTCCAGCTCTGGGGGTCCAGCGCCCCCTTCTGGACTCCCGGGTACTGCATGTACATGGTATACAGGCCTACATGCAAGGAAAGCCCTCATATACATAAAATAAAAATACTCTTTTAAAGTCCTGAATGGAGTGGCAGGACTTCCTGCTCTCAAATGGGCCGTCACTTAGATGGTTTTGAGTTCTGATTCTGCATGGAGGCACCTGAATCAACCCAAAAGCTCAAAACAACCAAGTAAGGTTATTTCATAGAGAGCAGTGTATTGAGAAGAATAAGGAAGTTTGTATTTGATATGTTCCTTGTCCTGGTACCCAATACCTGGCACAAACCTACCTAAGGGGGGAGCTGTTTAAGAAGGGACACAGTCCATCATGGGGGCAGGAGCATGAGGCAGCGGGTTGCATGGAGTTTACAGTCAGGAAACAGCATGAACAGAAAGTAGGGCCAGGGTATAGGGCTTCTAGGCCTGTTCCTGGAGACCAGTTTCTCGAGCCAGGGTCCAGCTCCTAAAAACTTCCAAAACAACGCCACCAGCTGGGGGCCAAGAGGTCACACATACGTACCTATGGAGGACAGTTTTCACAATTAAATGGCCAGGCCAAGTACTATGAGACAGAAGACCCGAGAGAGGACAGACGGTTTACTGAGCCGACCAGCCTGGAAAGATGTGTCGTACAAGGCCTCTGGGTGGCACACATGTGCATTTAGAAGCAAAAGAGGAGGAAGGAGAGAGGAAAGAGGCTGGGCAGCCAAGCTGAGGCTGACATGGCTGGCTCTCTCTCTCTCTCTCTCTCTCTCTCTCTCTCTCTCTCTCTCTCTCACTCACCAGGGCCAGCCATGCACAGGCAACCGGGTAACTGAGGTGGCAGTGCCCAACTCCAACATGCATGCCATCTTGGTGGTGGAGACAGAACAATCACTCCGGAGACTAATGAGAACCACGTTACTGTGGAACCATACGGTCTTCCGGGTCTCTATGTGGCTGCTGCCATTTTGGAATGGGCACACCCACAGTTACCTGTGAGAGAGCCTCACAAGACCAGGCTCACTAACATCCTCTACGCAAGTGTGCACGAGGCCCCTCTCCTCTCCAAGGATGTACAAGTGATTTAAACTTGCTTGGGGGGGGGGAGGGGGAAGCTCTTCTTTACTGGAGTGGCCAGCAGTCAGCTTCCCCATGCTCAGTAAACTGGTGCTGAACCCACATTTATGTAAATAACCACAGGAAACACCCTGGTTCACCCAGCGAGGCCTGGGTAGCATCGCTTCCTTGGTCGGTCATCGGTCTCTAGCTGGATGCTTCCGTAGGTCTTATTCCCAAGGAACCGTTACGTGTGGTTTCCATGCATATCTTTCTGGAGACATGTTTATGTTGTGCATAGGTCAGTAAACAGGAAGATGTATGTGTCTACATACATGTAACCGTGTACATATTTCTATGCACTGTGCTTCTGAGTGGCATGGTGGACTGTCCTTCTCTTGACTCTAGCTCTGACAGTAGACTTTAGAGATATAAGCTATGACGTATGAACTTGGGGGCCTGGAGGAGCAGCTATAATTAAAGAGGGAGGACCATCCCTGATAGGGGGACAGCTGTCCTAGATCCAGAGGGCTACTTCTGCTAACAGGGAGGGCACATATCATAGTTCTGACCCAAGTCTGTTCCTCCACGCCAAGGACAGTCTGCACCAATGAGTGGTTGGAAGGGCAGAAGACTTGACCCCTGTCTTGACTTGTCCTGCCCCACCCCAGAGGATCAGCTGACACCTTTGTTGCAGTCGCCTTGTGGCTCCACTCCTACTTCTGTTCAGCCTTGTCCCCTTGCTCTGGGACCCACCAACTTCTTGATCCTCATCTCAGAGCATCTTTCTAGACAGTCTGGTCTAAGATGTGGTCCACGGTTCACAGCTGGAGCAGACGGAACGGGTTACTGTCTATCTGTATCCCTGATGACTGTGGGGTGGATGCTGTGACCCGAGCCTGTTTCCAGGCACACAATGAAGACTGTGGCACATGCCCCGTTCTGCTGAAGGCTGGCATGCACTGCCCAGTGAAACCTTAAGCATCAGGGAGACCACTGTAAAGTGCATTGCCTGCAGCTAAGCCTCCGTCCTTCAGCCTCACGCACTCATGTGTGGTGCTCCCTGGATAGTGCTGAGAAACCACTATACTCACCCCTCTGCCCATCTTGTCTCCAGGCCCCTCCACCAGGAAGCCCTCCCTGCTAATCACAGCCTCTTCCACTTCCCTCTCCTCAGGACTCTCAGAAGCACCGGGTCACCACCGCACCATCTGCTAACCTAGTGATCCCTTGAGGAGGGGACATGTACCTCTGTTGACAAAGGCCCAACGAAGCAGACCCCTCATGGCATTGGTGGTTAAAAGACACTCAGAGGCCTGCCAGCCATGTGGCCTGCCCACAGCGGGAGCCACTATGATGTACAAGTCTGTGGTACATCACAGAGAGATAGGAGAGGAAGAGAAGTGGGACGGATGAGCACTCTTTAGAGAGGCGAATCTGGAGATGAGAGGGCAGAGAGGAACAGCCTGATGTGAGCAGCTTGCCCCACCACCTGAGGATATAAAGTCCCTGCCCATGCTGTCGCTGAGGGCCATGATTTGGGCACAGCCATGCGGCAACAGGGATCTGCGTGGATGTCCATGGCTCACACTACCACCAAAGGCCAGGTGGATGTCCCTGGTCTGGGCTGCCGCCTGGGACCATGGTGATGTCCAGGGGCTTTGCAGAGCTAGACCCACCCCTCACTGGCTGTGGCACTCAGGAGAGTTAGCCCATACTATACCTAGGTAGCAGTACAGCTGGCCCTGGTGGCCGGGAGAGTTAGTCCCACCCCTCATCTGCTCTGTGATGGTGTGGGCCTCTCCCTACCCCTTATCCCTCACTGTCTATGGCAGGAAGGAGAGCTGCCCTGTCCCCTGCAGGGCAGCATGGGAGCAGGAAAACTGGATCCTACCTCTTGTTGGTGGAAGCATTGGGTGAGCTCCAGGGAGCAGTGCTGGAGAGATCGACCTGGTGGTATGGGTGCTGGAGAGCTGATGGCTGACCAACTCACTACCATCCAGGCCCAGATCCAGGGCTTTGAGTGGGCTCACCCCAACAACCACTGGAGTGTGTGAAGGGGCCTGTCCTGTAGAGCCAGAGCTACAGGATCTCCAAAACACAGGTCGACGACTGGATAGCTAAAAGGAGTCCCGGTGAGAATACAGTATTGATAGTGTAGAAGAAGCCAGAGGTCTCTAACCAGACCAATGACTCACTGCAATGAATATTTGCCAGGAAAGATGTGAGGACAAAAGGATGTTCTGTGGGCACACAATGACACACTGAAGCTTCCAGGATGGGTTGTGGTTGGTGTTGTTGTTGGGGGGAGCGTTGTTAGGTCTTTATTTTTTATTTTATTTTGGGGGGAGGTTGCAAGGGCAGAGAGCAGATATAAAGGGATGGGGAAATGAATGGGATTGGGGTACATGATGTGACATTCACAAAGGATCAATACAAACCTTGAATATAATGTTCTATTCATTTTCACTCTCACTCATTCATTCGAGGTGTTTTCACTGAGCATCTTATAGAGGCAGGACAGGCATGGCCCTGGTCTTTAGTGAGCTCAGGGTTGTTTTGAGAGCTATGTAAATTCCATATTATATTCCATAGTATGGTTACAGTGGCTTTAAAATCATTTTTCTGTCTCATTATCAAATAACATTTGTCTTCTAGGAAGATGAACCAGGCTTAACTGTGGCTTCTCAGGTGCCAGTTTGGTCCAAGAACCTCAGCATACAACACCAAAATAGCACCTCCTGTTAAACAAGCCTATACCATGGAGTCAGGACATTGCAAGAACAGGATGTGATCAATGGAATCCCCAGGCCAGGCCCTGCCCAGCAGTCACACCTGACTCTAATACTCTGCATTGATCAGACATTGTAGGAACCTTTAGGCAGGGGAGAACCATACGCCTAGCCCCCAGCCTCAAGAGATGGGGCTGTGGGCAAGCCTTCTAGCACAGACAGCCAATGAGGTGGCAGGAGAGGTTCTACCCCTTCCCCCCTCCCAAAGGAAAACCTGGTTGGAATATCATAGCAGCTGCCTCAGATGTCAGCTGTTGAGGTAAGAAGGTCAAAAAGGTGACACAGGAAGGACTTGGGGAGGCAAGGAGAGACCAAGCCCATGTCCCTGACAGTCATTGTCTTAGGGTTTCTATAGCTATGATAAAATACCATGAGCAAAAGCAACGTGGGGTCGGGCAGTGGTGGCACACGCCTTTAATCCCAGCATTTGGGAGGCAGAGACAGGCAGATTTCTGGGTTTGAAGCCAGCCCGGCCTACAGAGTGAGTTCCAGGACAGCCAGGGCTACACAGAGAAACCCTGTCTCAGGGAAAAAACAAAAACAAAAACAAAAATGCATCTTGGAGAGGAAAGAGTTCATTTTAGCTTAAAGCTTGTAGTCTATTATCATCCAGGGGATTCTCAGGCAAGAACCGGGAGGCAGGAGCTGAGGCAGAAGCCAGGAAGGAACACTGCTTACTGGCTTGTTCCCCAGGGCTTGCTAACCCTTCCTATAAACTCAGGACCTGCTTCTGAGGAGTGGCACCTCCCACAGTGGGCTGGGCCCTCCCACTATCACCGGGCCAATCAGGTGTAGGCAATTTCTTAACGAAGGTTCCAAATGACTCTAGCATGTGTCCAGTTGATGTGAAGTGAACCAACCAAATCCAGCAGTTGCCAAAACAGAGTAAAAAAACAAATCTCGATTTGCACCCAAGTACACTTCTGACTCAGCTCCTGGGGGTGTGTAAGGACTTGGGTGTGTGAGGCTCCCATTTCACAGGTGGGGAGTCTTGTCTGTGCACACTTCTGTTCTTGTCTGAGAACAGAAGTGACGATTCTGAACAGGATGAAATGTATAGAGCAGATACTAAGCTCATGGGAAAAACTTCAGATACAGGCCTTGCAAAATCCGAATCACGACAAGGCTGCCACCACAGCTCATGGTTACAGGTGATACAAGGAATGGTCCACAAGGTGTCCAAGGGCATCAGCAGGAAGCAGCAGAGGACTGTGTGTGTGTGTGTGTTTGTGTGTGTGTGTGTGTGTGTGTGTGTGTGTTCCAATAGAGCAATTTTGACCTATGTGGACCCATAATTAGAACTTGACCGTACTTCCTCATGTAGGTACCTCTCCAGAAGGAGTTCAGACAGAGGACCTACTGTGACCACCTGATTTCCCCAGAGGGCCAGCATCTGGCCAGCATCCCCACTGCCTTTCCTGTACCCTGACCAGGCCCTCGGCATCCAGAGGAGCCGATTTCACAGAGACTGCCACATCACCTCTTCCCAGCCTCCTGCTGGTGCCCCTTCCTCCCGTTCCCCAGAGAGATGGAAGAGGAGAGAGGAAGCGACTTGGCAGGTGTCTTGCCAGCACCCCAGCCCCGTCTGCTTATCTGTGTCCCTGCCACCTCGCCACGGCAAATTGCTTGTTGATAAATGAGGCTATTTAAGAGCGAGTGATGCCGGCATTACAGTTATTAATGAGGACGACGTGGAGAGACATTTAAGAGCGACCCAACTGTTCCTGCGCCCTCCCACCTGTGAGTAATGGAACCATGGAGCCTCAGGTCCTTACCCCCTCCCTAGGAACACACTTTGGGACTCTGTAGCCACAGGTGTGGGGACAAGGGGATGATCCCCAAACTGGATTTTATAGGATCACTCTGGCTGGAGAACAAGGGCCAGCACCTTCTTCTGGGAGCTAAGACAAAGGGAAGGAGGCTACATCTGCAAAGGTGTAGGAAGGAGGGAGGGATGTTCCCATATGTATTACTAGTAGTAGGGGAACACAAACACAAGCGATGTGTATTTGTGTACCAACCAAACATATTTTGCTTTCCGTGGACCCAGAACTAGAAACTGACCACACCTCTGCACATGTAGGATGGATGTGGGACACCCCAGAGAAGATAAAAACCCACCAATCTACAGAAAGGGGCTAAACCCAGGAAGTGGCCAGGATGGAGAAGGCTCTGGAATGGGCAGGTACCTCTCCTTTTCCATCACTGCCGTTACAAAGGTCAACCTCCTTGCGGGCATGAGAACCTGGACAAGACAGTGCCCGAGGGATGCTGGGAACAGAGCGAGAGACCCTGGCAAAGAGGGAACTTTGGGTGAGAGGCTGCGATCCAGCCGGTACCTTCCGTGACAGCTGCACTGCTTGCTAAGGGACTGAAACACCACATGTGGCTGAGAAGGAATGATTATCAGACACAGCCTCTCAGTGTCCTCCGCTTGCTCCCCCTGGGAACAGAGGGTCTGTGGCAGCTGGTCAGGTCCCCACTGGGCAGATGAGTCAAGGTGTCACTTGAGCTGGCTGCAAGAGCAACTTCAGCACCGTAAGCAGCACTGAGCCCCTGGGCTACCCTAGCCTGGAGGGAGGTCTCCAGACCTCAACAGCCTGTGGGCAACGGGGAAACTGTGGAGCCATGCTAGAATGCCAGGCCCTAGGACAGGCATCTGGTATCTGTGAGTGTATCTGAAGGTACCACCCACTTGACGTCCTGGGTCCTGAGCCCCCAGGGGATCCATTCCTGCTTGAGACATGCCCCCAGGGGGTGCTGTCTCTGAAGATGAATGGTACACCTTCAGTTGCCTGGAAACATTTTTTGCGTGGCTCTCTTTGGATTTAACTGTTAGAAAACTCAGGGCCAAATACAATACCCAAAGGTCATAATCTGTTCATTTTAGGCGCCTGCTACTTCCTAAGATGTTTCATCTTCCTGTCACCAGCCATGAAGGGCTTCTCCCGCTAAGGCCTCAGTCCCTTCAGAGGAAAGAGATCAGAAAGAAACAAGGAGCCCAATACCCCTCACGTCTCCACTGCTGGTCACCCTGCCTCTGTGGTCCCAGCATGGGGATGATTAGTGTCCCTCTGAAAAGAAGAGCCTTTTCCCAGCCTGTGCAGCCCTTTCCTCAGCCTTGGTTAGCCACTATGGTCCAGGGCACAGGTTTCTCAAATGCTTCTAGCATTAGCACAACCTGTGGTAGGCAAGAGAATACTGATAAACTGTCTTAGGCTGGCTCTTCGGACAGCTGGGGAGCGGTAGAGCGGTTGACATCCTTTGTGTTACAGATTCTAGGAAGAACTGACACTGGAAGAAACAGAAATGTACAAAGCGAGAGGGGATTGAGGGGAGGGAACAAAGGAAGAAGAGGAGATTAAAAGGATGGGAGGAGGGCTCTGGCAGGGCCCTTGTGTCTGAAGGCTTAGCAGCTGTTAGTTAGTCACAGATTGGAGAGACCTTCACAATGGGAGTGCCAGCATATGTCCTGATCCCCATTTCAAAGTCTCCTGTCCAGGTCTAGATGAGGATAGAGAGACTCGCCCAAGCTTCTTTCCCCAGTAGCTTCTTGAAGCCTCCCAGACCAGCCTTAAAGCTTCCTCCTGGCTCTGTTTAGATCCAGGTTAGTCCTTACCAGATCACTTGTTGAGGGACCACACTAGAGAGAAATGGCAGCCCAGGCTCCGGCTTTAGCTACAAGGTCCCCAGTTGCCTTGGTTTGGTCTAACCTAACTCCCAAAAGCGGCACCATGCAATGCTCTCAAGTCTTGATTCCTTCCTTGGAATCAGAGTGGCCTCTGCCCTGCCCCCCCCTTGCTCCCCTTCTCTTCAGCTCTGGCTCTGAGGGCTGTCCGTGTCAACACTGGGCTGCCTATTAATGACTGCACCAAGAAGTCAACTAACCTCACCCTTCGGCTGGCGCTCTGCAGCCTCTAGAGCCGACTGTGTGCTTCCTGAGACGTGTGTGTGTGTTTGCCAGAGCACGGCTCTAAGAGGACTTGAGGGTGGGTCTGGGTTACTCTGGAGAGGCCAGAGCATCCACGAGAAAAGCCGAGCGCTGGCCTCCGGCTGAGAAAATGGAGGTGACCTGGGACCACAGCTGGATAAAGAGAGCTTGGGTCCAGCTCCCTAGGGGTCTGAGATCCCTCTTTGTCACCATCAACCCCAGGCCAAAGTTTCCAAGCAGCCCACCTGTGGATTTCCATAAAGCCAATTTGGGTGTCTCTAAAGCAGATCCCACATCTGTTCACAGAAGGTCGTCAGAGAGGCTGGGAGCCACCCCTGATGACGTCACCCCAACAGCTAGCTATCCGACAGTGCCGTCAAGTGTGACGCAAGGCCCCCTCATCTGGGCCTTGCCCCCAAAAGCAGGCCTCCGGGGCACCCCGGGCCTCACTTTCTCTGTGAGGCTGGTGGACATGGTTTTGCTTCCGTATACCCAGTGTCCTGCTCACCTGGGTTCACCCAGAACCCTCCTCACGCACAGTGAGGTCATCCATTGTAGCCCTGTGCTTTCCTTTGCCCTGAGACTTTATAGGTGGTGGAGTGTAAAGTTGATGAACTGATGGATTTGGCAGAGGAAATTTCAAAGCATCCCGTCGTGCGGGCTTAGCACGGGCTTTTCCTATTTTCTTTGGTTTTGCCACTTTTAGCCCAGTTTATAATGATAAATTATGAGTAGCACATATAACAGAAAGCCTTTAAAAACCTGTAGTTTGCCCAGCAGCAGCAACAACAACAAAAACAACAACGACAACGAAAACAGGTGGGGGGGGGGCTGGAGAAACGGCTCAGCGGTTAAGAGCACTGAGTGCTCTTCTGAAGGTGTCCTGAGTTCCATTCCCAGCAACCACATGGTGGCTCACAACCGTCTGTAATGGGATCTGATACCCTGTTCTGGGGTGTCTGAAGACAGCGACAGTGTACTCATATACATAAAATAAATATTAAAAAAAAAAAAAAAACAGGTTAAGATTCAGGCCAAGGAAAATGTGTCTGCTAACCAGACAGACTGGTGCCATGAAAAAGAAACCAACTATTTTTTAATCAGGACAGTAAGAAAAATGCCAGTGGGCATCTCAGAATTGGCCAAACCCTGTCCATCACAGACTGAAAGGTACAAAGATATAGTTTTTTTTTTAATGTGCATATGGGGAGGGGGCAGGACCATGAGTCTGTGCCAGCGCACCCCCATGGTCCAGCAGAGGGCAGCAGATCCCCCTGTGGCTCAAGTTACAGATCATCACGAGCTGCCTTCTGTGGGTGCTGTGAACCAAACTTGGCTCCTCTGCAAAACAGTCTGTGCTCTTGACCACCGGACCAGCTATCTCTCCAGCCCAGGTGTAAAGAATGTGACTGATTTAAAAGACTTTCCTTGCAGAAGGGTGCTCTGAGACACACTGCTTGCTTGCACAGGGTCACCTAAGGAAATGCTGAAGTTGCAAACAGGTGTGGTCAGAGAGTTACAGAAAAGCACACTATTAGGGGTAGAGATAGTTCACAGGAGGCCAGAAAGATAGAGTATCAAAGGGCAAGGAACAGAGGAGGACAGAGGCCACCCTGGCAGACAGTAGCTGCAGGAACAATGGTCCTGAAATGAGCTATGAGGACAGGTATGAGACCTCATAGTTTAGAGTGTGTGTGTATGTGAGTGGATATGCATATGTATGTGTGTATATTTTATATGTATGTATATGTGTGTATGTGGATGGATGTATGCATATGTGTGTGTATGTGTGTATGTATGTGTGTGTATATTTTGTATGTATGTGTATGTGTTTGTATATGTATGTGTTTGTATTTATGTATATATGTGTATGTGTGTATGTGGATGGATGTGTGCATGTTTGTTTCTATGTGTGTGTGTGTTTGTATGTGTGCATGTGTGTGTGTGGATGTGGATGTGTATATGTGGATGGATGTGTGCATGTGTTTGTGTGTATGGGTGTGTGTATGTATGTGTGCATGTATGTATATATGTATGTGTGTACATGATGGGGGACACACATGTGGCATGTGGAGGCCAGAGAGAAACTTGGTGGAGTCAGCTCTCTCCTGCCTTCATATACGTTCCCAGAATCGAACTCAGGTCATTAGACACAAGTGTCTTCACCCACAAAATCAAACCAACAGTCTGGGAAATTCAACTTTATTCTGTTAGCCATGGGGAGTTAGAAGAAGATTTTAAAGGGAAGATGACCCTAGTTCATTTGTACTATAAAAATGACTCCTCTGACAGCTGTGTACGAGAGACCAGGCAACGGGAGATGGGCCCTAGGCAGAAGGTCACTTATATCCTGTACACCCTCTCTGGTAGACTGGTGGTGGCTGCCTGGAATGCTGTGCACAGAAGAAAAGCAGCTCTGTGATTGACTAGTGATGCCTGCCCAGGCATGGTGTTTGTTTGTTGGTTTATTTTTTAAGTGATTTGAGTGTTGGGATTTGCCAGTTCTACACTAAGCAGAGATGGTAAAAAGTAAAAAAGGATGAGAGACATCTTGGAAACAGACAGAAGATCCTGTGGCTTTGTAAAAAGGCCTAAGGACAGGAATAATGGCCTGCAAAGTTCTGGTTTAGCAACTAGCGAATTTTAGAAGCTAGGGAGGGAGCCAATTTATGTTTGAACTTGGGTTTGGGGTGCCTGGCACCAAGGCCTGGGAGACAGGTGACATCTATGCGCAGAACTCTGGGGAAAGATAAAGCGATCTCCCAAGTTGGCTTACGTATATACAGCAGCTGAAGTGGGGACGAAGGAGAGAAGAGACCAGAGAAAGGTTGTACAGGATGCAGGTGGCGGGGGACCAGAGAGAGGCCTGAGAACCCAAGGAGCACGTGAGAGTAGGGGGTCACATCCCCCTCTCAGTGTCCAGCCTGCCACCTGCTGCAGTGACCTCAGTCACACCTTTCCTGTCTCTACGTACTGAACTCATTGTCAGTACAGAGAGAGGGCTTCTAGATACAAGCTTCCTGTCAGTCAGCAGGGTCCCCCACTTGCTACCACTGGGGTCAGGAACAAAGAGCAAGGTTGCAGGTCCCCTGTGTAGGTGTGTGCCCCCCTTTCTCAAGGACCCAGCCACCAATTCCAGCATCCTGTACTGTGATATGAAGGGAAGGTGATGCATCTTCAACACTCTCCCACCTGACTGTGGTCCCCTCCCAGTGAGAGGCTAATCACCAGGGTGGGGATGTCGCTGGGAGGTTACAGGGAGCCAGGGGCAGCCAGAGTGGTGTGGTCTCAGAAATCGGCTCCAACACTCACTACATAGTAGAATCTAAGAGAGGGTAGCCATCCAACTCAGATACACAGCAGGCTGGAGAGGAGCAGAAGGTGGAGATGCTGAAGCTTGCCGTGGGCCCCAGTGAAAGACCCAGGTGAGGAAGGCGTCCTGTTCATGACCAGCCCTTGCCTGCCTGTGGTCCAGCCTCCACCTGCGGTCCTCGCCCCTGCACTCCTGGCATCAGCAGGTTTGCCCGACCCTTTTCCTTCACAGCCTGCCCCCCCCCCACCCAGCCTGCCACGGCCTCAGACAAAGCCAACGGGGGTGGGGACCCAGCGGTGACTGATGGGCCCTGCACAGTTTGTACTTGTCACGTGACATACAGAATGACAGACCTTGGGAACCGGGCATTAATGCAGAAGATTTATAGTCAAATCTGTCACGCCTGAAGGCACTTCCCCCAAACTTGGCTCGGCCTGAAGGTCGCTTTTTGGAGGTGATAAGTGCAAAAAAAAAAAAAAAAAAAAAAAAAAAAAAAGAAAGAAAAGAAAAAAAAAAAAAAAAAAAAAAAAAAGACGTTCTGCCCAGCCCAGCCCTCCTCCCTGAGACTAGGGCTTGAGCTGTACTATAAGAACTTAGAGTGGGGACAGAAGTCCTCCCACGCAGAATCCCCTCCCAAGGACCCAAGGAGGCCTTCCTTTGGTTCCTCTGTAGTATGCAGACGCCTAGAAAGCCAGAGTAGAGGAGACCCTGTTTACCACAGGGGGCTGGAGCTTGTGAGGGCTGACTTCCCTGGTAAAGGTGGCTCTGTGTCAACTGGAAGTAACAGAGAAGGAGGGAGCAACGGCAGCCCGACACAATGTCCTGAGCCAGGGTTCAGACCAGGACCAGATCCCAGCCCGAACTGGGGAGAACAGGTCATCAAGCTTGTCCCTAGTGTAAAGGGCAGAGGCCACCTCTGTACCCACTACTTATCCAGAATCTCCCAGGATCTTGGGAGAAAGGAGCTGCGGGGAGACCTCTGTCTGCAGACAGGGAAACCGCCAGGGTGCTTGACTCTGTCAGCTCTAGGCAAAGTCCTCTGCAGAGAAACAGAGGAGAGTTTGCAGGTCAGTTCCCTCAAAGGGATAGCATCTACAGAGCAAGCCTAGAAATGAAGACCGTCGGGTCACGGCGGGAGCGGGAGAGCCGACACACGCCTTGTTTTGCTAGCATGATTCCCCCAAGACATTATACTACTTTCTCCAGGAAACCGAGGCACAGCCCTTAATGGGTCTAAGCTACCAGAACCCAGGCCCCATTTCCCCTACTTTTACCAGTCTCTGATTAGCTCCACGCATGTGTCCAGTGACCCAAGACTCTAGGAGGGAAAAGGCTCTGAAGGCTTCCTCATGGAAGCAGAGACGGTACCAGATACAGCCAGCCTCTCTGCAGCAATATGGTCCTATAAAGATGGAATTCTCCAAGGGAGCTCAGAACCCACTTCAAGGACTGCTGAGACATACACTGACCCCTCCCTGGGGGAGGAACGCTTCCTGGAAGCAGAGGCCAACAGACCCTCCGCAGGGCCAGCCAGCCAAGGCAGCTCAAAGGAACAGCAACACTGGCAGCTGGTGGCTCCCACACAGCGGCCAGGAAGCCGGGAAGTGGTGGGCACCAGCATCCAGGACTCAGAAGCCTGGCCCAAGAACGGTGCTGTTCCTGGGTTACAGATGAGCTAAATTAGCTGTGACACTCATTAGCGGCGGCTCCTAATTAGTGAAAATTAATATTGGCTTTGATAAAGACGTCGGCGCCAGATTTCCAAGGCAGAGGCATTATCGACCTTGACAGCCTGGCTAACGCTGGGGTAAGTGGAGGTGCCAAGGGGCCTGGCAGCAGGGGAAGAGGGTAGGTAGTCCTCCCTCCTGGAGCTTCCTGACCCTGGCTTCAGCAGCCATTCCACAGGGCCCCACCCCCACCGGGGTGTTTGAGCAGGTGGCACTAGAGTAATTACCACTGATGATGTCGTTTGGGTTCGGCTGAGCCCAGGGCAGCAGCCACTGTGTTTACATGGACTTGTGGAAAGGCAGACATTACTCTCCACTTCAGAGAAGCTGAGGCTCAGAGTAAATGCGTAACTTGTGCTGAGATATCTGGATCTGGAGATGGGTATTCTAACAGAGAACCTGGGCTCTATGACCTATAGCCCTGCTCTCCCCCAGACCTCCGTTAGCACAGGTCACCTGGAGGTAGAACCCACAGTCCAAGAGGACAAGCGGGGGAAAAAAGAAAAGAAAGAACAAAAGAGGAAGAACAGTAAGACAAGCATCCTTTTGCAGACTGCCCAGGACAAAGCTTCCCGACTGCTCTAGAACAATGTTCAGGGTCAGGAGCATCTAGGACAGCCGGAAGTGACACATCATCCCAGGGGGGCATACATAACCTGGATCTCATAGCTCACGGCTCACCAAAGGTCTCAGCTGTGCAGTTACTAAGTGACTACTAGCTCCTGGGCCCAGCCCCTTAGGCCACTTGGGAGGTGACAGGCGGATGTGGCTTCTCTTTACCCAGTCCACATTTCCCTAGCCAGGGACCCAGCCTGGGGTAATGAGAGGTAACAAATATATCTATTTTTAATTCAAATGAAGGGAAATATGTTTGCCACCATGGAGTTTATAAAAATAACAATGCATTATTTGGGCATTAATAACAGTAAAGATGTCAAACTGTCAGATAAGAAGTTAATCTCATTCGGAGAACAATTAAAGATGCTATTATTCCACCACCTGGGGCCATTCAGCTTTTACCACTCAGCGGGCTTAATAGATAAAGGGGCCAGGCACAGAGCACAGAGAGTTCTGCCCCCCCACCCCTGCCATTTACTGTCAACCTGCAGACTGCTCCCTCGATGTCCCCCGACTCAAGAGCTTGTGTGCACAGGTGGCATAGATGTTCATGGTGGCTTTATTCAGAGGAGCCCCGAATTGGGAGAAATCCAAACATCCCTGAGCATGCTGGCACACAACAACAAACCCAGTATTCATGAGGTCAAAGTAGGGAGACCACGACTTCCAAGTCAGTCTTAATCACACAGCAAGTTCAAGGCCAGGTTGGGCTATAAGCCAGGCTACATGAGATCTTGTCTCAAAGAAAAAGAAGAGGAGGAGAGGAGAAAGAGGTAAAGGAGGGAGGAGGAGGGAGGAGGAGGACGAGGACGAGGAGAGAGAGAAAAGAAAACCAGGGCTAGGGAGATGGTTCAGTACAGTGCCTGCCCTGTGAGCATGAGGTTCCAAGTTGGGGTACCTAGTACCCCAGTGGAGATGAACTGTTGACATACCAAACAGTGGGACTGAAATGATTATTCAATTATGCAAATTGAGAGCCTGAAATAGCCCTCCATTTACTAAGTTTCTGGACAAACAAGTCAACCAATGGTATTGGAGTTGTCCAGGGGTCACCTGGTGGGGGAGGGAGGAGACAAAGGAATGGGAGACACCCTATGGGTGACAGATGAGTTCACTGTCTTGATGGTGGCAGTGGCTTCAAGGACATATATGTGAGTGTCAAAATGTATTTGTTGTATCTCTAACTCACCCCTTACTTTGTTTCAATAATGTCACAGTGGAAACATTGTTTTAACTTGAGTGGGAGTAAAGTTAGAAGGTAGCAGAGGGAAGGGGAGGGAAGATCTGAGGGGCAAAAGCCAGGCTTGGGGCGCTTAGGGAACAAGAGGTTACTGTAGCTTCCTGCAGGGGGAGGTGTTGATTCCCTAATTAGTTCTTGACTGTGTCAATAAAGAGGGCCTGGAGGCAACTGTTGGACAGAAGGGACAGGTGGGACTTCTAGGTCTCAGGAGAAGGAAAAAGAGAAGCAGGAACGAGCTGTGTGTGTGTGTGTGTGTGTGTGTGTGTGTGTGTGTGTGTGTGTGTGTGTGTGGGTGGGGAGGGGCTTTTGTAGCCATATATTGGAAGNCTGTTGGACAGAAGGGACAGGTGGGACTTCTAGGGCTCAGGAGAAGGAAAAATTGAAGCAGGGAGAAGCTGTGTGTGTGTGTGTGTGTGTGTGTGTGTGTGTGTGTGTGTGTGTGTGTGTTGGTGGGGAGGGGCTTTTGTAGCCATATATTGGAAGGAGAAGAAAGCAGCAGTCATGCAAGGCCTTGGGGCACCTAGGGCCCAGGAGGTTGGCGGGAGCTAGCTGATAGCTGATGAGGTTAGGGCAGGAGATTCTGCGCCCAGCAACTGTGTTACCTGACAAGTTCTAAAATAATAAAGTTGTCTACGTATTTTCATCCGAGGATCAAAGGTGGGAAGACAGAGGGAGAAGTTGGGTTATTGATAGCTGTTGGCAGAGCTAAGCCGAGAGGAATGGACAAATCGGGAGTAGGACCTCCGACAGCTGATGTCAGAGCTAAACCAGGAGTGAGGGCCGAAGTCTCGGGCTGAGACCAGAGTGTGTTTTTTAAAATTTACATGCAACATATCCCTCAGACCCACATATAAATAAATAAATAGATAGATAGATAGATAGATAGATAGATAGATAGATAGATAGATAGATAGATAAATGAGATTCTCTTGAGCATCAGCACCGTGGGTAACGGGTCTGACTGGGGAACTATGGGTAACAAGGATGCGCTGGGAAAAGCTGTCTGCTCAGGTCTGATGTCCTCAGACCCAGTAGGCCAGTAAAGAAGGGGAAAGTTACCATTACCCCAGAAAGGGTGTGCTACAGAGGGTCTGTGGCCAGGGAGGACTTGGAAAGGGCACCAGGGAGGGACAAGGTAAATGACCAGATCAACTTGGGGCAACACTCTGACCGGGTATCCTGAGAGAGTAGGGGACCATAGCTCTTTTTAGGGGAACCAAACATCCACATGGGCTGCCCAGTCACACCTCCAAGGGCCATGGTCTGATCCTAGTTAGGCTGAGTGGTGGCTAAGGAGTTTGGGAAGGAGGTATGGCCAGTGGGAGCCACTATATCTTCAGGAAGGAGGAGGACCATGAGGGGGCTGTGTCAAAGCCCCTGTGCTTGCTATCAGCACACGCTTGCGGCTCTGCAGTACCTAGGCTCAAGTCCAGATGGGAAGGATTTGGCCCGCAGGTCCTCACATGGTGGCCCTCCATTTTCTGTCATAATTCTCTTCTCAAAATCTCCCATCCAGTTGGACCTGTTGCTCAGCCACTCTCCCCTGGGCTCACAACTGCTACCTCACTCCTTAGCACATGGTTTCTAGAACTTGGCTCACTCGCAACCCCACTTCGCACAATACATTTTTACACGACAGCAGACATACAGGTAATAAAGTGATGCACAAACACTTACTGATAATAAATCACACATGAGTTTTCCCAAACAGCTCTTTGACAAACATTTAATCTTGGCACTTATTAAAGATGAAAGGGATTCTGCCTACTAATAAGAGGATGTGTTTGTTTATTTTTATAAAAATAATTAAGTCTTGGCTGACTGTTTGGTGCTGTGGGTCATAGGGTGTCTTCAGGGTTTTTCGGGGTTGACTGGTATTATGCTTTCATGGGTCTCAGTGCTGGGGGACATTGCTTCACATAAACTCATAACACAAAATGGCAGAAGTATGTTTAGGGCCATTTCCAAATTCATTGGAAAGTCTCTCCTAATCCCAACCCAGAATTCACTGAACGACTTCCTATGAGACCCAAGGCAGCAACTCCAAGAGCAATTTTAAAAAGCATACCAACTAACACAATGCAATCCAAAGGCGTACTAATTTGATACTTGCATGCTGAAGAATAATGACTGGAAAATAAGAAAAGTCACTTCTTGTCCTAATTAAGCCGTTACATCTCTGTAAGAGCAGGAAGCTTAGTCTGCAAAGGGAAAACAGTGTAGTCCAAAAGGCGCTATGGCCTTGGAGCTGAGCCACGGTGGTCTGGGAGACATTCATTGGCATTGCATAATGAGAAGGCACCCACAGAGCAAAGTGTGTGCGTGGGGTGTTCATGCCCAAGGCTTCGGTGACATGACGCAATGTAACACCTTTTATCCACAATGTGTTTATTCTGAATTCATTTTTGATCAACGAGTTTTCAGGAATCTTTTTTTGTTTTTGTTTTTTTTGTTTTTTTCAAGACAGGGTTTCTCTGCATAGCCCTGGCTGTCCTGGAACTCACTTTTTAGACCAGGCTGGCCTTGAACTTAGAAANCCGCCTGCCTCTGCCTCCCATGTGCTGGGATTAAAAGCATGCCACCATCACCCGGCTTCAGGAAACTTCTATTGCTGCTGATTTTTCCCCCCACAACCAATGTATTCAATTATGTGGTGTAGAAGTGGGTTGTAACCTACAGTTTAAGAATCTTGGGCTTAGAGAACTCCTTTCCCAAGTGCCGCCACTTCTCCTCCATCCATCCACTCTAACATTTACCTTCTCAAAAACTTCAATAAATATCTATAAGAAAGCCTCAGCGTGCCAAGCCCTTGGCTGGGCACATGGGTCAGAGCAAGGCAAAGAGAAGTTCCCCATTCTCTAGAGCTCACAGAGGAATATGGGGGTGAATCCTCTGCAAAGTCTCCAGGAGAAAGTCCCAGGCAGAAGGACCAGCATGTGTGAAGGCTCTGCAGTGAGAATATCCTTGGCTCACACCAAGGCCAGGCAGAGCAAGCAGAAGAGGAAGTCAGAATTGGTTGACAGTCTGCTTTTTTAGCCTTATTGTAAATGGTCCAACTGCTGTACTCTACTAGTTCCACTAGTTCCTTGCCCTGGGGGGTCCCTCTTCCTGTTCCCACCTTATCCTTCTTAGCTTGCCACACTGTAGCCCACGTCCAGCCTGGGTGGCCCGGTTAGCTGAGAAGTGAGATGTCCAGAACCTAGAAGGGATTCTGCAATGGGGTGGAACACCAACACATGGTGACTGTGTTCATTCAGATCATTCCAGGAGATTCTCAGGGTCCCTGAGGGAAACACAGTCCAGACACAAGATGTGTATTACCAAGGTCGAGAGCCTGCCAGACTCCTGCCCATAGAACCATCCAGACATGGGGAACGGGCATCTTGGGGACCAGAACCCTTCAGCTTATCATTGTGACTATGCTGCCCTCACTGACAAGGAATTCCACCCTTTGCAAAGGGCCACAGAAAGACAGTAGGGTTCCAGATGCACTGCATGAGCACGGTGTGCACAGGAGTGTATGTGCACGCAGATGTGCCCTGTGCACAGGCTCCTGTATTGCCATGTGTGTGCATGGTTAGCTGACTCCCCAGATTTTCTCCTTCATCCCAACACTCCAGATAAGCCTCAGGCTTGGCTTCAAGGTAGCATAGCTACAGGGGCAGGTGGTAGCACGGGCTTTGCTGCAGAGCTGGGAGAGTGAGAAGTGGTAGAGGGTAAGGGTCAGGGTGACCTGCGGGACTTGTCCTACCACACTTCTTTTGCTGAGATGGAAGAACTAAGGTCTAGCCCCAACTCACGCACATTACCAGAATGGGAAAGGAGCTTACTGCTGAGATAGGACGCAGAGCTAAGCAAAACCCAAGCAAACAGGAATTGATGAGTTTCAGAGTTGGGGGCAGGGTGTGAGGTGTTGCCTGAATGTGCAGCGTGACCTCTAAAGCTCAGCTCATTCACCTGCAAAGTGGAGGTAACCACAGAGCCCAGGCATGGAAGCAATCTCTTCTAAGCTTTGTTGATTAAGTATGCCAAGTTTCTACCCTGGCCCTGGGCATAGATTGCTCTCCTCTCCCAATTCCCAGAAGTGGAAGGACAAGCACAGAGTGGTTACATCCCTAGCCTAAGGACACACTGCAGGCAAGTGACAGAGACAGTCTTTGAACCTCTGCAGTCAGGAACCATGCTCTAACTACCACACTGTATGCCCTACCTGCCTAGCCTCACAGGAACTGAAGTACAGTCTAAGCTGCACCACCAGTGGTCCTGAATGTGGGATCTTCAGACCGATAGCATCAACAACACCCAAACCACAATAGAAATACATACTACCTAATGCCTGCTAAAACCGAACTCCCCAAATCCCAGGGATGGAACCCAGCCATCTGTTCTAAACAGATTTCTCTAAGGTCTAGCAACTTCAGGATTCACTTACAGATTGCCGTGGTTCAAGTTCACATCATTTCATTTGCACACTTAAAATGCTGAGCCTAGGCAGGTGCTTATCACAGCCCAGGTTTACCCTACTCTCCGCCCTTAGCTCTGAGAACTCCAAAGGAGCTTGGACCTACCTGTCTGCCTTGTGCCTGGCCTCTATTCATGGCTCCTTTGAGAATCTGGAGCCTGTGGCCAATAAGGAAGGATCATCCCATAGAGATGCCTTTTCCTCCCTCATCAAAGCTAGCAGCCTCCATCGTGGTCGGCAGCCCTGAGGTATACACACTCACATAGATGCGCACACACACACGCACACGCACACGCACACGCACATGCACACACACACACACACACACACACACACACACACACGAGAGCCCGTGTGCAGCCTTCTGAGGGTCAGGTGCTTCACATGGGTCTTTGAGGTAGAGAACACCCTATAGAATAGAATCTCAGTACAGCCTGAGATAAAGGTAAGGTCATGTGGTTTGATTGGATACAACACAGGGGATGTTCACTTTGAAGCAGGACACCACCTTGCAAAGCACACTAGCACACGTGTGGATGGGGACACGCATATGTGCACATGTGCACATAAAGGTGGATGCTTCATCTTGCAGTCTTCCCAGACCATTTCGCTGGCTTTGTGTCCATCTGCCAATATGGCCACACCGGCCGACCGGCAAGGCTAGGTGCCGCATCCACCTCCTGTGAGCTCTGCTCCTCCACCCTCAGGAGAAAAATGATGACTTTCAAGGAGGCGGGTTTTTTTTTTCCTTTTTGTGTTTTTTCCTCTCCCCTCGTTCAGCACCCGGCACTAATTTATGACTATTTTTCCAACCGCACTGAAGTGCGAGGGTAATGGCTTTCAGCGGCTTGCTTCCTCCGCCTGTCACTCAAGGTGGCTACCTGACAGGATTGCAGACAATGTTCCCATCACAGAGGCTGCCTTTCCCGGGGCAGCAGAGAATTCATAGTGGCCGTGGGGAGAGTTATTTCACTCCTGGACAGAACATCAGGTAAACAGCTGGAAAAAAAAATCCCAACCATCAGGACTGTCTGGGGCGAGCACCTCACCCATGGCTGCCCTGAACCACTGGCTGGGGGTCGCTGGCTCCAGGCCCTCTGTCTTCATCACCCATTCAGCCTCTTGGTCATATCTAGGTTCTGCTGCCTCTTCCCACATCACTAGTACAAAATTATCCTTATCTTTGGAGCCAGAGGGAGGACAGTCAGGGCCAGAGGGAGCACACCCAGGCCCAGAGGGAGGACAATCAGGGCCAGAGGGAGGACAGCCAGACCCAGAGAACAGTAGCCAGAACCTGGGTGTTCCTGCAAGGGTCAACTGTCCCCCAGATGGGTGACTCTGGCATACTGCCAAGTTTCAGGCTCTTATTTCAGAACCAGACACTTCATGCCCAAGTGTCTGTGGTAATGGAAACACCGTGTGTCCACTGTCTGACACAGTCGCCACGGGACCCAAGCGAGAACTTGAAAGGTGGCCAGTGGAAACAAGAAAGAGAATTTTTCTGGGCTTTTAATTTCACTGTGATCCATTTGCTTCTAGATGATCACATGTGGCCGGCAGCAGCTACTTGCTGTAGTTTAGATCAGGGACTCTCCTTAAAGGTACACACGTTATAGGCATGGTCGCCATGTTAGAGGTGGGTTGCTAGCATGCAGAGCTATTAGGAATTGTGGAAACTGTGAGAAATCATTACAGGGACTTGCCCTCATGGGGAATAAGGAACCCTAAGCCCTTCTTCTTTTCTACCACTTGAAACAGTGACATGCTGCTGCCTCACCACGGACCACAGGGGCAACTGACTGTGGCATGGAACTGCCCAAACTGTTATGAGTCCAAATAAGCCGGCTTTGGGAGGCTGCAGAGTTGGCTCAGTGGTTAAGAGCACCGGCTGCTCTTCCAGAGGACCTGGCTTTGATTCTCAGCACCTCATGCCAGCTTGTGATAGCCAGTAACTTAAGTTCCAGTGTATATGATGCCCTCTTCTGGCTTCCAAGGATATTGCACGCACAGGATACACAGCCATGGGGGCAGGCAAAATGTCCATACACATAAAAACGAGTAAATAAATAAATACCTTAAAATAAACCTGTTTTCACACAATGTGATTAGCCGAGACATTCTTGCCATAGGGAGAGCTGATTGGCATAGTGCAGGGTCACACTGTCCCTGTGTGCTCAGAGTATCTCATGCCAGCGACAGAGAGGCCAACTTTGGCAGCCATTAGCACAGGGGTCATAAAGGTTTGGTGAAACGGGGGTGGGGCAGGGACCAAAAGGCTTGATGTCTATGTAACAGAGATGGTTAGTATTGATGTCAACATAATAGGATGTTAAATCACCTAGGAGACAAACCTCCAGGAGTGCCTACATGGGTTAAAGTGGTAGCACTCGCCAGAGTGTGGCTGGCATCATCCAGTGGGCTGAAATCCCCACTAAGTTGAAAGGATAATTTAGCTGAGGACTCTCTCTCTCTCTCTCTCTCTCTCTCTCTCTCTCTCTCTCTCTCTCTCTCTCTCTCTCTCTCTCTCTCTCTCTCTCTCTCTCTCTCTCTCTCTCTCTCTCTCTCTCTCTCTCTCTCTCCCTCCCCTCCCTCCCTCCCTCCGTCTCTCTCCCCCTCCCTCCCTCCCCCCTCCCTCCTGACTGTGGGCACAATGTGACAAGCTGCCTTGGGTTCCTGCCATCTGTTCTTCCTGCCACGATGGGCTATATGTCTGCAAACTCTGGACCAGAATAAATTCTTCCTTCCTTAAGTTGCTTTGGTCAGACATTTTACTGAAACAAGAAAACTAACTGTCCTGGCTGGTTCTGTGTGTCAACTTGACACAGCTGGAGTTATCACAGAGAAAGGAACCTTGAGGAAATGCCTCCATGAGATCCAGCTGTAAAGCATTTTCTCAACTAGTGATCAAGAGGGGAGGGCCCAGCCCATTGTGGGTGGTGCCATCCCTGGGCTGGTAGTCCTGGGTTCTATAAGAAAGCAAGCTGAGCAAGCCAGTAAGGAACATCCCTCCATGCCTCTGCATCAGCTCCTGCCTCCAGGTTCCTGCCTCCAGGTTCCTGCCCTGTGTGAGTCCCAGACCTGACTTCCTTTGGCGATGAACAGCAATGTGGAAGTGGAAGCCAAATAAACCCTTCCCTCCCCAACTTGCTTCTTGGTCATGATGTTTTGTATAGGAATAGAAATCCTGACTAAGACACTAACTCCATATAATGACAACTCCTGTAATGCCACAGGACACAGAAAGACTGGAAGAAAGGGGATTTTGAGTGCTAGAATACAAGAGGATATTAAAGGACATCTTTTGCTATCATCCCTATTTTAACTACCGAGAGGAGCAAGCTGCCACCAGTAAGGGACATGTGAATACTCATGGCCTGGCCAACCGTGAGTCACTCGCCCATGAGAGATATTCATTGCCCCACACGACCAAACTCTGCTCTCTCCACCCCCAAACTTTCAGACCACTCAGTACCACTCAGGGGAGACTTAGAAGGCCCTGGTACAGCAGGGCTGGGACAGAAGTACATTTCCATGAGACCAGTACTCATCAAAGGCATCTGGGGGTCTCCAGAGCCTGAGCGCCCAGACAATAAAACAGCTATAGTACGAATATGGCCATCTGTCCTTCCGGGCCCCTGTTGCCTACACAGGTAGGCTGCCCTGACTTCAGTGTTGCCTCCACAGTTAGTAGGTCTACAGCAGCAGCAGGACTATTGCTCATCTGCTCACAGGAACATAAACATCCACCTGACGGGTTACTGGTCTGTGGCTAACAGATTGTAGCTTTGACTGAAGAGACAGAGAATAGGGAGTCAGCAGGCTCAGGTCAGGCAAAACAGGGCGGTTAACATTAAGGTGCATTTGGTCTTGAGCGTTCTCACGTGCAGACACCCTGGCGCATCACCCTTCCTGCCATTTGGTCACAGTATCTAAATCTATGGCAGAGGACAGAGGCGTGGGGGAGGGAGGTGAGAGCAGCTATCTCCTCCAGCCGTCGCAAACCTTCCACCCTCTCCACACTCTCAGCCACACGCACAGATGCCGAGAAGAGAGCCTGCCCGGGTGAGAGGGCAGGGCAGCAGGGGGTGGGCATGCATCCACTCCCCAGCATCCTTTAATGAGCATGGAACAAGGCAGAATATGACTTCAGGGGAGGAAAAAAGTGTTGTTTTCTGCCAGGAAGTGGGTGGGGAGTGGAGGAGCTGAGAACTGAAGCCTTGACGGTGTGCCCGGATCTGTGCTGGGCACGTGTCAGATGTCATGTGTCACCGTCCATATGTCAGCACCCAGAATGAGGGCACCAGGCTGAGGCAGGGATCAGCCCCGTCGGGGGTCATAGGCAGGCAGGCTGTCTTTTCTATACAGCTCCTGGTCTAATTTCAGAACATGCTATTTCCCAAACAGACCCAGATATTGACAGTCAGGGGCTGAACAGCAATGCCATTCTGATGCCTGAGTTCTCTAGCCCACCACACACATGCCCCGAGCTAAGGAAGAGCACGGCCTCCAACAGAGCCGTTTGCATCTTCCGTGGAGTCAGGGGTGGACATCTTCATTCTCCAAAGAGGCTGTCCACTCTGGGATCCTGGCTTTCTGAGGTCAGAGGCCTCATCTAGAAGAGCCTACACACACACACACACACACACACACACACACACGCACACACACCCCTCACCTTCCATCTCCTCTTCCAGAGACTGTAAGAGGCTGCATGAGACCCACAGCCTAACATTGGACAGAGCTTGGGGAGTCTCATGGAAGATCTGGGAGAAGACTGTGGGTCCTGAAGGGGATAGGAACTCCACAGGAAGACCAACAGAGTCAACTAACCTGGACCCTTGGGGGCTCACAGAGACTGAACCACTAACCAAAGAGCATACCGAGGCTGGACTGAGGCCTGCGGCACATGTGTAGCAGATGTGTAGCTTGGTCTTCATGTGGGTCCCCTCACAACTGGAGCAGGCAGGGGCTGTCCCTAAAGCTATTGCCTGCCTATGGAATCTGTTCCCCTAACTGGGCTGCCTTGTCTGGCCTCAGTGGAAGAGGATGTGCCTACCCCCACAAAGACCTGATATGACAAATGGGGGGGGGTGGTACCCAGGGGAGTCCCCACCCTTTCAGAGGGAAAGGGGAGGGATTGTGTTTGGGGACGATGGGGAAGGGGAGCAGCGATTAGGATGTAAAATGAATAAATAAATGAATGAATGGAAACAAATTAAAAAGTAAGAGGCTGAAGGAGGCCAGGGAAGACCTGGTGCTGTTGCCGTCTGCATGGCTTCTGGTCTGTCGCAGTGCCCTGCACGGGAGGAAGGGGTATTCCCCAGCTGAGCCAGGGACAACCATCCCAGTCGCGCAGCACATACCATTCAGTATTTCATCACAACAGCATAACACTCTGCGAACTACACTAACCAGCCTGGCTGTACAGGAAGACGGATGCTTTGAGAGCAAAGTGAATGCTCCCTTGGGGGAACGACCAGGCTCAAGCACTTCCTCCGTAGCCTGTGGCTGACTGCACCACAGAGCGCTCAGCCAGGAGCTCAGGAGCTGTGGCCACAGGGCCACAGAAGATGCCACTGCCCCCTCCAGGACATCCCGTGTCCACAGATTCCTTGGGACTCCCTCGGTGACGAGTGTCAGTGGGGGAGGGGCACCTGGAGAAGGAAGGCAGCTCTCTGTGCCTTAATTGACTATTAATTGTTCCTGTGCTTTTAATGAAAGCTGTCGGGAGTGATTATGGACTGCGTGTGACCACTCTGTAAACACAGGAGGCAGGGCTGGGGGGAGGAGGGGTGGAGCTTGCCATAAGTAGAGTCATCTCTCCAGCATCCTTCCTCAATGACATGCCTGCCTGGTACCTAGGAGGGACTCCAGCTGAGGTAAAGTGAGCATAACCTGTTTCCCAATCGGGAGACCTGCAAGCCTGCAAGCCAGGCAGAGAGGCCCCTGGGATCCCACACCACGCCCCAAGGCCTTGGCTCTCAACCTTCCTAATGCTGCAGCCCTTGAATGCAGTTCCTCACGGTGTGGTGATCCCCAGCCACTTCATAATTGCAATTTTACTGCTGTTACGAATTGTAATGTAAACAGCTGCGTGTTCTGATGGCCTCAGGTGATTCCTGTGGAACCCGCTGTTTGAACATATGAAGTGGATAGTGACCTACAGGTTGAGAACCATTTCTCTAAGGCTCGCTATTTATTGTCCAGGACTGAATCACCCACGCTGGATAGAACAGCATTCTGCTATTCAGGGGCACAACGGGGCTAACACAGCAGCCCCAAGTGGGGTCTGTACCTTCTCCACACAGCAGCAGCATTATCTAAGAATGTGCTAAGAACACAGGCTCTCTGACTGCCCTTCCACCACCACCACCACCACTACCACCACCCTGAGCTTCTAAGTAAAATAAAACTAGGGGTCATAGGTCAAGACTGACAGTCTCTACAGGTGGCAAGGGGGCGGGGGAGTCTTAAGCCTCCTCTAGTGTCAGACTTACTGGGAACAGGCAAGGCAAGCAGTGACAGAGGCCTGCTATGCCTAGATTGTAAGATAGGGAAACTGAGGCAGCCATTGCAAGGGCACGCAGCAGGAAAGAAACTAGTACTTCAGACTTGACCCCTCCTTCTGGGGCGAGACTGCCAGCCTACAGATATACTTCTGATTTCTGACACTGTCCACCCTGGGTGGACAGCCTGGCTAAGGACATCGTCACCTCTGCAGGTTGGAAAATTCCCAGAGATTCTGACGTTCAGAGACTCTGGATACTGTTGGCCAGGCGGGGGAGCCAGGCCAGCTCAGCCAGGGTCACCTGACTACAGTCTCCAACCAGCCACAGCTCCTGAACCCTGCAGCCCACTGCATTCTTAGGGTCTGTCTGGGTCTAGGCAGGGAAAAGAGAAAGCTGTGACCTTATTGAAGGCAGGAGCTGTAGCAGCAAATGCTAAGCAGACATGGCTGCCTTTAATACCCAGAATCCTTGTCAACAGGCTCGGGCGTGGCCCATAGTGGGGCTGGCGCTACGAGCAATGGCTTTAAAAGTCTGTGCAAATGCGTGAGCACACTCAGCCAGCCACAGACTTTCGCTAGATGCCTCTTCCGAGGACGAGGCGTGTGGAAAGGGAACAGCTCGAAGACGCGGGAACATGGCACAGGTGGCAGAGCTTCTCACAGCGTGACTCCAGAGACAGTGCAGAGACCCCAGGGGGACGGTGGTGGGATGAAGCAGCCTCCTGTCATCTGTGGCAGTCCGTGTCCCCTCCTTGACCCACACTCTTTCACATGTCTTGTCACGGATGGAATACGATCTTGAGCCGAAAGCCCCACTTGCTGTGGCATTTCCAATATGGCTGATCCCCGTCCTTTGGTCCTGAGAGAGCCCATATGGAATACCTGCCAGCTTTAGGGGGCTAGCAGCAACTTGCCAGCCCTGGGTCATACAAGCAGGGTCCGCAGGCCTCACTGGTTCTGCCGTCTAGAGACCATGGGAGACAGATGTTCTCTGTCTGTCAAGCCTGAGCTATCCACAGCACAGTTTCTCCCAAGAGCTCACAGAGACATAGCAGAGTGGACCTGATGCTGAACACCCACCCCTAATCTCATTCAACAGCACCACGCATGCATCTTGAATCATCCGTCCAAGAGCAGACTCACTTGTCAAAGGAGATGGATTCCATCCCCTGCACACGGTCCAGCTGCTCAACAGCCCAGGGGAGGAGTCCCAGGCAGGACTGTGACATGAGGAAGGTCTCCGACCTACCAAGAGCAGAGGGGACCAAGACTTGAGGCCTTTGTCACCTCTGTCTACTGTGGCATGAAGATGGGTGAGGAAGAGACCACATCTGGGGGCAGGGTGAGCGCCTTGCTCCAAGGGGGCTGGGGCATCCTCTCTGCCCACTCCAATCTCTACCGAAGACTGTAGAGAGCTGGCCAGGGAGGGAGGGAGAGTTGCCCTGTGTCTAGCTAGGCCGCTCACTGGCTGATAGAGACGACAAGCGCTCAAGCTCGTTTCCTCACGTATAGTGCGGGTTCATTACCACTTCTTCCGCAGAATGTTGTGAGGACAGAATGAGCAGGTCACGGCAAAGGTTCTTAGCACAGAACCTGGACATGGCTGGGAGGGAGAAGGGCGGTGACATCTGTCCCCAGGGAGGGGCAGAACACAGGGACTGGGCATCGGGGCAGATTCCAGGATGGGCCTCTGTCTGTGGGCCTACACGGCTGTCGTGTGAAGAGGGACTCTGCAGAGCTGGGAGCTGTGGAGACACCAGATGCTGAGGCAGGGGTCAAAGGTGAGGAGGGACGAGCTGGGGGTGCATCTCTTTGGGGGAGACATAGAGCTACCCCTCACTGTGACAGACAGACATGAGTTGGCAGGTGGAGCTTTCGAGGGTTTCCCTGGTCTTGCCAGGAGCCCCAGGCCTCTCTCAAGGGACCGTGAAAATGTCCCTTGGAAGAATCATGCATGAAACCTCAAGCCATCACTCCTACCCCCAGCTGTGACTCATTATTTGGGACAGAACTGACCAACAAGAAAGGCAGTGTTTATAGGGGTTATTATTCCATATCGGTCCTTCCCATGTGCCAAAGCCTTCCAGGTACCTAAGAGGGGACACCGTGGAATCATGGCCCGCACTTTCTAAGAGAGTAAACTGAGTCGGAGAGAAGTGAAATACGGGGTGGCACAGTAGATGCACTGTGGAGAAGGGGGCTCCAGAGACAAATCTCTCAGTCACAAGAGCACCCACTCCAGATAGTAACTGCATTTCCAAAGCTCCTTCTTAAGTCCACTGTGAACCTGGCCAAGCAAGTGTGATCCCTCCCATTCCCAGATGGGGAAAACGAGGCTCAGAGAGGGTAAGAGCCTTGTCCGTGGTCACACAGCTAAGAAGAAGTAGAGCTGGGATTCAAACCCACACCCCAAGCCTCCACTTCTGAGGCTTGGTACACAGTGCTCAGGTCCGGAAGGAGAAGCGAGCAAAGGCATCAGGTAAAGACCTCTGGGGACAGCTTTCCTGGGCACTGGCCTGTTCCTGGTCAAGGGCTGACTGTCGGGCACATGTCCCCGGAGGCTCATAAAGCACCACAGGGATGGGAACAGTGATGACAAGTTCAAAGTCGGCTCTGCCAGCCCGATCTCGGCAGCCAGCTGGAGGGCTTCAGCTCCTGTAAATTATACCTCCGCCAGCTCCCTGGAGCCTGAGTGTTCCCGGCCGTCTGCAAGCTCAGCTCATTCTCACCCTAATGGTCAGGCTTGTCTCCAGCCCTCAGACCCAAAGAGAGACCCACGGCCAGGAGCCTGACGAACCTACTCTCCCCTGGGCCGTTTTGCAGACGTGTGGCTGGCTCTGAGGAGCGTCACCAACAAGGACATATATCTCCCAAGGGTCTGAAGGCCTCATGGCCCAGGAAGCAGAAGTCCCTAAGTTCACATCACTGCACGGACAGAGGCAGAATCCAGGGTCTGTACAAGGCTCTCCCTGGAGGAGTGGCCCCACACTTACTCAGTCACTGGGTAAGTGGCTCATTCTTGGGTGACAGGCTCACAGAGGATCCTACCAACCTGCTGGGCAGCAGAAAAGAAGGACCCCCACCCCTGATACTAGCTGAGGGGCTGTGGGCTCCTAGCAGGTGTCCATATCCATCAAGTAAAACACAATAGCATGGGGTTCTGTCACTTTGGGTGACGTCATGTAGCCACGCAAGAACTAAAACGTCAACTGTCCTTTTTTAAAAAAAAAAAAAAAAAACACATAATGGCCCAATTCTCCTCTCTCACACCCAACTGGCCCTGCTGGTGAGCAGCCTGTCTGCTCAGCTTCTGCAGTCCCCGTCCTGTGGCTTCAGCTGACCTGGCAACCCCTCACTTTGGTGAACCAACGTGGGGCAGCAAGAACTTCCTTTTAGTTCAAATGGAGATTTCAAATGTCCAGATTCTTAGATAAAGAGAGAAAGGAGGAAGGAAGAGGGCACCGTGGGGTAGATGGATGGTGAGCACACAGCCCTGAGGGCTGGCCAGTGGGAGTAGGGGTGGCAGCCCAGGTGGACATCGAGCAGTGCCTTGGGATCATTGGCTGGGAAGTAGACGAAATAGCATGAAGCGTTGATATCTGCCCAGCTCTGGTGTTTTAAGACTTACTGTGAATATAAAGGTTTGTGTCTTTTATTCAGGAACTAAATGATCTGGGGGGGGGGGCTGGTAGAAACCCCTGAATTAATAGCTGCCACAAATGAAGCCATCGCCAAATGGAGGTCCCTCAATGCTTGTCATCCTCTGTGCGGTCCAGATAGGACAAATGGATGCAGGGAAATCCACTGATCAGCTCTGGCGTTTTAAAGCTTGTTATAAATATAAAGGTTTTGTGTCTCTTGTTTGCAAATCAAATGATCTGAGGTGGGGTTGAAACCCCCAAATAATATTCACCACAAGCCTTCACTGACACCTCTCTTGAGATACTGTCTCTGAGTCTGAGCCCCTGAACACATTCCTCTCTTCTCAGGGGCATTAGCATCACTCCGAAGCCCACGGTGTGAGCTGAACACTTATTATGGGGTGAGGGACTTCTATGCTCTAACCCAGGGATCCATAAAGCTAAGCCCACATGCAGAATCTAAGCGCTGCCATTTAAGTGCACAGGCCTGGGGGGGGTGTGTGTCTGGCCACACCAGGGGTCAAATCCAACTCCATCTTGCAGAAGCCATGCAAGCTTGCTTACTTTAACTTCTCTAAGCCTCTGCCTCTTCATCTGCAAAGCAGATGAGGCCGGCATTCTCGGCTTGCTATGCAAAGCCGACGGAGCAGTATATTTCTAGACAAAGCCCCGTGTAATAAGAGATAGCTGCCATTTCCCCAGTCATCTGTGATCTGTGTCCCTTGCTCTCCTCCCCAGCACAACCTGGCACAGGTGTTCAGTGTGTGCCTGCCCACATGACAGGTGGTCATCATTGTTATCATTAGCGTTATTACTGCTGCATCCAAAACACCTGCCTCCCCCTCCTCCCCTTATCCACTCCCCATGTAGCAATGGTGTGCTGGCCTAGAGCCTGTTAGGAGTAGCTGTACCCCTGAAGTCCCTGTGAAGCCAATGATCTTGTCCCATGCCTCTGTGGAAGGTCTGTGCAGTTCTTGGGAAAAGGAAAGCCATTAGGAGTGGCAGACATTCCCTCAGGTTCTCTACCACAAACTCATGCCTCCCAGAAGGAAGAAGGACATCCTCCAAGGAGTCAAAGACCCTAGGACCTAGGAGCTCCTAGGTTTCAAGATCTGGTCCCTTGCACAGATAGGACATAACCTCCTTCCTTTCTCACGAGAGCCCAGGGGTGACCCCTAACTGCTTGGGCACTCAGTCCCCAGGGCAGGGCAGCAATGGCTCAGAAGCCCTTTCTGCAAACTGCAAATCCTAAGAAGTTGATTCTTCAGCCCAGAACACTGCCATTCCTTTGCATTGGCAAGGCAGGCTGCAACCCGGATCCCCCAGTGACTCCCACAGACCTGGGGCGAGCTTAGTCCTCTCAGGACTTTTTCTCCACTGGTGAAATGTGACTGTCTGACCAAGACAATGGTTTCCAAACTGCCCTACAGAATGCTTTAGAAATGGCGGGCCCACCAGGCAGTAGTGGCGCACACCTTTGATCCCAGCACTTGGGAGGCAGAAGCAGGCAGATTTCTGAGTTCAAGGCCAGCCTGGTCTCCTGAGTGAGTTCCAGGACAACCAGGGCTAAACAGAGAAACCCTGTCTCGAAAAACCAGAAAGAAAGAAAGAAAGAAAGAAAGAAAGAAAGAAAGAAAGAAAGAAAGAAAGAAAGAAAGAAAGAAAGAAAGAAAGAAAGAAAGAAAGAAAGAGGTGGGTCCTATCAATCTGTGGTCCATGGAGAGCTACAAGCGTAGCCCAATATGAAATCGCAAACATGCTCTTCTGGTCCAAGGTGCTGTGGGAGCCGCGGGTTACTGTATAGACGTGGCCAGTCCAAGAACCACACTACACACAACCAGTCCCGCAAATGGCACAGAAATGGCATCAAGAAACCCTGGTCGCAAAGATAGGAATCTTTTAAGGGGTTGACCCCAAGTTCCTGAGAAACATGCGCTTTGCTAAGAAACACAACAAGAGGGGGCTGGTGAGATGGCTCAGTGGGTAAGAGCACCCGACTGCTCTTCCAAAGGTCCGGAGTTCAAATCCCAGCAACCATATGGTGGCTCACAACTATCCGTAACAAGATCTAACGCCCTCTTCTGGAGTGTCTGAAAACAGCTACAGTGTACTTAAATATAATAAATAAATAAATCTTTAAAAGAAAAAAAAAAAGCAGCACAATAAGAAAGGCCCGAAGAAGATGCAGGCCAACACTGCAAAGGCAGTGACTGTGGGCGCAGAGGCCATCAAGGCCCTTGTGAAGCCTCAGGCCATCAAGCCCAAGATGCCAAAGGCCCCAGCCACAAACTCAGCCGCATGGCTTTCATCATTCACCCCAAGCTTGGGAAGCGAATTCGAAGCTACATGGCCAAGGGTCAGAGGCTCTGCCAACCGAAGCCTAAGCTTGAAGCCAAGGCAGAGACCAAAGCTGCAGCAAAGGCCCAGGCTACAGGTCCAGCCCAGGCTCCCAAAGGAGCCCAGGCCCCTGTGAAGGCCCCATAGAAAAGGCTTTTGCCAGTGGGAAGACAGACGGACTGCTGTGGCACACCCACACACACACACTATTTGCAGATGTCCAGTGTCCTATGCTGTTTTTACAAATAAACTCAGGCAAGAAAAGAAAGAAAGAAAGAAAGAAAGATCACAAACATACTAAAAACTTTTTAAGAACTATTTATGTGATTTTCTTTTTCCTTTTTTTTTTTTTTTCTTTTTGTAATGTCATTGTTCTATTCTTGAGCATGAACCTTGTAGGTGACAGTGGGGCACATCTTCTGGGAGTTCTCCATGGCCCCTGGGGCTGGGGTAAGAATAGACACACACGGTACAGATTGGTAGCACCACTGCCCACCCCTGGCCTGCATCAAATACCATTGCTCTCCTTTATCATTAACATGTATAGACTAGACATTTGCTCTCTATCCCTGTCTATTCCCCTGGCTAGCCTAGCTCGCCCCTTTGAGACAGAGATGTGTGTCTGTTGCAAACCTCAGGGTTTGGAACAGCACCAAACAAATAGAATACCCAAGGAAAAGTCTTGTTGAGTGGATATAGTGTGTGTGTGTGTGTGTGTGTGTGTGTGTGTGTGTGTGTGTACAGATATCCAAGGCTCCAGGGTAAGATTCAATTTGCCCAAGTATTAAGCACAGCTAAAGCACAAATTTAAGATAAATCATCTTGCCTGCAGGAAAAGAGGGAATGTTCTTTTACTGGGCAAGCTGGTGGAATGTAAACACTCTTTATCGTTAACAGCATCGTAGCGATGTTATGTTCCTGGTTTCCATAATTGTATCATATTTGTGCAAGATGTTGATGGTAAAAGAAACGAGATGATGGGAGCTCTCTGGACTTCTCCAGCAGTTTTCTCCCATGCTTAATATAATAACAAAATAAAAAGCTAAGGAAAAGAGCAGCCAGGGTTAGGGGTACACGCCTCTAATCCCACCATTGGGGAGACTGAGGCAGGCAGAGCTCTGTGAGTTCAAGGCCAGACTGGCACACATAGTATGTTCCAGGCCAGCAATCAATCAATCTATCTATCTATCTATCAATCAATTAATCAATTTAGAGCTATTGACCTAAGCTGGTGTTCCCATCCCAGGGATAATGGTCTCCTGATAATAATGACATGATTTCAGGGTATCCCAAGACTACACACTAGTATTCTATAAAGTGGTCCTCTGAAGTCAGACATGGTGGCTGAAATCTGTAAGCCCAGAATTTTGGAAATCGAAGCAGCTGTGAGCTCAAGACCGGCCTGAGTTTCTTATGTTAATACAAAGCCCCAAATAAGTAAACAAAGAATAAAAATAAAAGTAGAGTAAAAGTTTCCTGTCTCTCTATGGTGCTGTCCCTAGTATCTGCTGCTCTTCTGGCTCTGTGCCCCTCTAAACATGTCATGGGTTTGGCCAATAACATGGGGCTGCCTGGGCCATGAATGGTAAGATAATTCACTATGACGGTTGTGCCTGGATAGGCAGACTGTCCAGCATCTGCCCAGACCAAGTCCTGTGGTTGCTGTCACTCTTGAGAGACTTGGTGCCTTCCTGTGGCACAGACAGTCATGGCAGCTTCCTGGATGAGGCCCACAAAGCTCCTCTTAGACAACAGCACCCAGGCCCCAGTTTTTCCATCTGTAAAGTGGGGCTCTGTTGACCGAAGCAATGATTACAGAACTGTCCTTCAAGAGACGCCTGGGTTCGTCACGGGGCCCTCTGAGGATCCCTCAGGTGGGATGGGGGTGAACATGAGGAATCCAGGCTCTTACTCCCCGACATAGGTGGCCTTTAACCTTGTGTCAGCAAGAACGCTGACCTCCCCCTCCACCCTGCCTACCCTAGGTTGACGGTTGTTACCTACAGAGTCACTGCCTCTGTGCTAATAGTCAAATGCCCCTCAAACAGTCAGGACCCCCCAGCAGCCCCTGACACCCTGCCTTCTATCCCTGCAGCCCCATTATAGCCCCCCCCCCAAGGCCTGAGTCAGTCCTCAGAAACTGCCTGGGGCTGGAAAAAGAAATAATGGTCTCCCTGTGACTGCCCTCCCTCTCCTGAGAGAGGTTTGTCTGCCTCTTTAGAGAGCCTCAGAAAGGTGACCCAATAAGGAGGGAGAGCCCCTTCCCACTACTGGGTTTGAGCCTAGCCCGTTCCCGTTCCCATCTCAGAATATCCTATCAGGGTTCAGCCTCATTCTCCACTGTCCCACAGCCCAGCTCACAGTCTGGTCCCTCCACTCCCTCCTGCTGTCCCATCATCCCCCTCTCCTCTCCCACCGCTCCCTGGAGATGTCAAGAGTGGCAAGCAGGCCTGAGCTCCTCCGTGTGGAAGAGCGATGCAGCAGGGTCTGCCCACCTGGAAATTGCTTTCCCCGGGTCCAGACAAAACAGCTGGGCATTGATGGAGTTTGCAGAAAAATTAATCAGTGCCAACTGGCAGCAGTGCCAGGCGCCGCCTGGGCCCGCTCCATCCTAATGCCTCCCGAGCTCCCACCTTAATGACTCCTGACAAGACTAATTTTCTCATGCAGGTGATTAGCGTGGGCATTATCACCTTCGCGGTGACTCAAGACACTTTGGGGGTGCTGAGGGTCTGCCTGGGGGAGCCAGCTCCCTGTGAAGCCACCCGGGTGACAAATGGAGGAATGAGGAGCCAAGGAAAGGGGACTGGCCAGATGCTCAATGGCCGTTCATTCACTCACTCATCCTTTCTCCCACTCACTGGCATCCCCCTGCCCACTCCATACTGGGCCCCCACACTTGGGGAAAGGCTCATGTTGTACAGCTGCAAAGCAGAGATAACAACCCATCCGTCGTCAAGGGGGCTCATGGTGGATCCCCGGGTGGGGGGGGGCATGCATCTAAAGTGCTTAACAAGAGCCTGCGGGAGGCCAGAAGTCAATAAGCCACAGCTAATGTCACCATGCCACACTCTCACACCCCACCAAAACACTAAAATGATCATTAATTGCAATGCCCGGTATTCATAAACTTAATATGTGAAAAAAAAAAAATAGCCCTGTGGGGAGTTCCACACGAAGAGCTGGGGCCCAAGTCTCCAGGTGCTGAGCAGAGTTGATAACAAAGCTTACAAGAGAGAGGGAGGGCGGGCTGGGGCCCTCGAGGATGCTGACCGGAACTTGAAGCCGGAACTTGTCAGGCAGAGAGAGGAGCCCGCGCCTGAACCGAGGGACCAGTTTCTATCCAAGCTCAGAAACAGGGCAGCATTGCCATTCTGGGTTCTGAGAACTCGGATATGGCTGAAGAGCAGGCGTCTGCAGGGAGAGGGGAAGTGGGCTGTGGCAGACAGCTTTGGGCTGAGGGCGTTTATAGGACGGAGACGTCACCGACTCCAAGACCTGAGGTCCGAAGCCAATATATGTGCCTTCACTCCCTCTGAATCCTACAGGGAGCTTAGTAGGTTGGATATTTCCAAGCCTAGCTGGGTCCCTCCCTGGGCAGTCATGTTCTATGTCCCAGAGGTTTGTTTTTTTTTTTTTTTTTTTTTTTTTTTTTTTTTTTTTTTTTTTTTTTTTTTAGCAAATATGCTACATGCAGATCCAGCAGGGCATCTGGAATGATAAAATCGCCATCCTTGCACGGCGTGGGCTGGGCCATTCAAACGCACAGGCACGTTTAGCGTCTGTGCCATCTGGGGGGAAGCTCTCCTGGGCCCACTCTCTGAACCAGCACCTCCACCTCTACCAACACCGCTCTCCTGACAGTCACTGTCAGGGGAGCTATGGCCTGAGGCTCTGTGAGGCAGCCAGTCCTCAGCCTTGGAAGAATCTTCCACTGGCTCGAAGGCGCCAGGCATCCCCAGCGTATGTGAAGCGCAGGACTAGGGACCGAGGTCATGGAGTTAGCCCTGTCTACCTGGAAACATCCATAATCCAAGACATGGACAACAATCACGGAGAGGGTAACCAGGCACGGGAGAAAGCCTACCGCTCTGCCTGGAGGGGCCTAGGAAGGGGGCCAAGGCTGGACAATAAACCATGGGAAAACAGCCTTTAATCCCAGCACTTGGGAGGCAGAGGCAGGCAAATTTCTGAGTTCGAGGCCAGCCTGGTCTACAAAGTGAGTTCCAGGACAGCCAGGGCTATACAGAGAAACCCTGTCTTGAAAAAAAAAAAGAAAAGAAAAGAAAAAAAAAAAGAAAGAGAGAAAAGAAAAGTAACACAAGAGCTGAGTCCCCAACCGTCCAGTATGGAGGGGTGGAGCTGATGATTCATAGGGACCAGGTAAGATGAAGGACAGCATCCCACGAGGAGGGGAAAGGATCACAAGGACAAAGAATTAACCAAAATTCAGCCACATAGAGGGTCTTGGTGCTCTTAATTTATTTTGTTCTTCGAGCAAGGGTCCTGATATACAGCCCAAGCTGGTCTTAAATTCATAATCCTCCTGCCTCAGATTCCCGGGTACTGGGGTGATGCGCATGTGCTGCCAGACTCAGCTCCTAGCTAATCTTAGCTCCATTCACATTGGTAGACCTTTCAGGCCAGCTGGATTGAGCAGCCATCTCATGCTACAGGTGCCTGATGTCCTGGCCCACAGGCCGCCCAGGTGTGCGTGATGCTCATCAGCCTGACCAGACACGGAGCTGTCCGTCTGTCCTTACCCCCCAGTCCCTCTGCCCAGGCCCCGCGACCCGAAACTGCTCTTCATGCCCACAGCAGGACACGTATACAGAGGGGCCTTGACTTGGGAAATGGGGCTGTGCAGACAGGTCAGAGGAAGGCAGATCTACTTAATGATGTCATCTGACTCCTGACTTCTCTGGCTAGGAGATGGTCTTCAAAAAGATGACCAAGCAGAGGGAGCCCAGAATGGCAGAGATAGCAATATCATGTTCTCCACGCTCTGCCCTCCCATCTCAGTCCCCTACCACATGCCACTGAAAAATTGAGACCAAATGGTAAAATACCCAGCAGGTAGCAGGTCTGTCTCCAACCTTGGAGCTTGCCTTCCTAGACAGCACAGGAGCAAGGAGCCCTTGGCCAAGCCCTTCCTCGGATGCCCTAAAGGTTTGGTTTTAATGAATTGATAAAAACACTCAGGGCACTGCCTTGAGATTCAGTAAATGTGGCTGTTACAAGAACAAGTTCTACCTATATCAATATACATCCCATTATCATTGTTTCTTAAAGGCTCCAACAGATAGAATTAGACAAATGGTCAAAGGTTCTAGGGAGGCAGGTTTCATATCAATATCAGCGAGAGATTCTGGTCCTAAAATTCTCCTATGGAGGAATGTTGTGGCATCACAAGCCCCATGACCAGGGGTCCAAGTCAAAGTCACATAGCATAGCCCAGGAAATGCCAGCCCAGGTTTCCCAAGCTCTGGCAGTGGGTGAGCTGACTGGCTGGGGCTCTGGCATTGTCCTACACACCAGAGCCAGGCTCTTCTGGCCTTTAGCAGTGTGTTGTAAGCCGCTGGCCGGTAGGGAGCCCCAGTCATCATTCCTGGGCTATATAGAGTTTTACCTCCAAGGGTGCTATTCCAAGTATGGAAGCTTTGGAGTTGTGGTGTTTCGAGTAAATTCCCCATCACTAATATTCAGATTGGCATACATACTGAGAAAGGAGGTAGGTAGAAGTAGTCAGTTCTCAAAGTCAAGTCACTGGGATGCCTCCCCTTCCACAAAGAAGGCAAGGGCGGGACCCTGCACACACGCCTGCCACATCCAGAGGGAGTCCACATCTATCCTGTGCACAGCCCAGGACCTTATGAGTACCCAAACTCCACAAGAGAGTCCAGACCAGAGTCATCGGAGAACCTAGAAACCAGCAGAGCCAGGCCGCCCAGACTGAAGCCTGTAAAAATCTTCTCACTGACGAGATAAGAAATGGAGGAGCAGAGGATTGTGGCTCGGTGTCCAAGGTCACACAGTAAGGAACAAAAAAAGCTTGGCTTCTGGCCTCTCGGTTTAGAGCCCTGCTGTCCTGATCATTAAGCAAAAGAAAGGGGGGAGAGCCAGAAAGCTGCTGGGCCTCTTCCCAAGAGAGAGAGGCAGGGGTGTCCCTCAGCTCCTTGGATGTTGGATGGAGCCAAGATTAACCCCACAGCAGTAGACAGCCATCTCTGCTGTGGCCGCCAAGTGGACCCTTGGAGGGGCTTCGATGCTGGCCTTTTCAGAGAACTGGTCAGGGCGGCAGCCAAAGGTAACAGGAACTGGGCCCACTGGACGGCTCCTGCTGGGCCTCCAGCCTCAGAGCCCTCACAACCAGAGCTGGCCAAGTTGTGCCCACTCTTACCTTCCTTGCACAGCGGGTCTCTGGGCATGCCAAATGAACATGGGTCTGGAGTGACAGGCAGGACACAGCCAGCCCTGCTCCCTTAGGAGGCCCATTGTCCCTTCCGGCCAGCACCAGTCAGTCAGTAGCTGGTCACGCCACTGCCACTACCGCTGCCTCTGCTGTCAGCTGCATCAATGCATACCTTCTACCACAGGGGACTGCTCCGTATGGGTGGGGTGACATGAGCAGGTTCAAAAGCTGCAGAAGTGGTAGGCAACGGAGGGACAGCTCCTCTCACTTCTGTCCCGTTCCCTCTCATCACCCTGGGGGATACACCAGATGTTCATTCAGTCCCTGTCCACCCAGGGCTCCAATTTCTTCATCCATCTGCCTGGCACCCCTCTGTGGCCACGACATTCAGGGCTGGCACAGAGGTGGGCGTCCAGGTATCTCTGATACAAGGAAGAATAACAGGAATGGAAGGGAACAGAAGTCCTAAGGGTGAGTCACAGGGCAGGCCACCCATGCATTTGCTGCCAGGCGTGTGTCCAATCTGCAGCTATGGTTCCCATGAGGCCATGTGCAGCCAAGAAGAGTTGTGGATGTAATCCAACACAAAACCGTAAAACCTCCTTAAAGCATTAACAGATCGCTTTTGCTTTTGTTTGTGTGTGTGACTCAATCAAGTGGTTCTAGAGTCGCTTTGGCAATGTCAAAAGCTTGAATGTGCCAAGACTGTACACAGGTTCTAGGGTCTACACTGTCTTGCTCATCCCAGCCTGTGCTAGATCGTTTTATGTCAATTTGGCACAAGCTAAAGTCATCTGGGAAAAGGAGCCTCAATTGAGAAAATGCCTCCATAAGATCTGGCTGTAGGGCATTTTCTTAATTAGTGATTGATGGGGGAGGGCCCGGTTCACTGGGTAGTGCCAACCCTGAGCTGATGGTCTTGGGTTCTGTAAGAAAGTAGGCTGAGCAAGCCATGGGGAGCAAGCCAGTGAGCAGCATCCCTCCGTGGCCTCTGCATCAGCTCCTGCCTCCAGGTTCCTGTATGCTTGCATTCCTGTTCTAACTTTCTTAAATGATGAGCTATGATGTGGAAGTGTAAGGCAAATAAATCCTTTCCTCCCCAAGTTGCTTTGGTCATGGTGTTTCATCACAGCACTAGTGACCCTAAGACACAGCCCCATTCCAGAACTGCATGAGGAACATGTCACACAGATAAACTCTCAAAATAATACAATGTGTGACGGATACAAAGACTACAACCTTCCCCACCTATCTCTGAGGAGAGCAAGCGTCTCAGCAGGACCCTCAAGGGACTCATAGATAATACACACACACACACACACACACACACACACACACACGAGACTAAGCCTTTGGCCCTCGTTGGCATGGCTACAGATGAGTGCCCACAATTCAAGCTCATTCTTTGGATTGTGGTTCCTGGAGCTGAGCTGTGATCTCAGAGATGTAAACACAGACTTTGAGCTACTGTTATTAGAGCCGTGCCAGGAAGCCAGCCCCGGCAGCCCTGGGATGAGGTAACTGGATCAGAGAAGCACTGGATCCTCAAAGTCACCTACGTCTAATGGCAAAACCCAGCGAGCTCATTACAGAAAGTTATGGCATGTCACTGAGAAAGTACAAAGACACAGGCTGCCATCTTCAAATTTCCACAAAGACTTGAAGCTGAAGAGAAATAAAGCATTCTACAGGATAAAACTAGTCCCAGCTGGAAACCAGCACTGGGGCAGTGGGAAACCATGTTGTTTAGCAGATCCCTCAGCTTGAGTGGACCACTCTGAGATGTAGTGAGGGTCCTGTTCCTACAGGCATCCAAACGAAAGGCAGACGAATACCATAGGGAGATTCCAGTGCAGGCTGAAGGTGGTCTCAACCTCCAGATCCTTTCCACTTATAGAATGTACATCACCCCACACCTCCCGCACTCCCACCGGTCCAGGGACCAACTCACCCACTGGTGTGTCTTCGCTGATGAGCAGGTATGTGTCAAAGAAGTGATTGGTGAAGAAAGGTAGTCGGTTCACCTGGCCTGCAAGACAGAGGACAAGGTGTCAGCTCGGGCCCCGGCCAGCTTCATGTATCCTACAGAGTGACACAGAGTGGGCTGCGTGGCATTGAACTTGTACCATACCAACTTCCCAAGACAGTCAGGTTGGCCACAGACAGCTGCTGAGCACTAGCCCAACAGAGACAGGCTCTGACCATGAAATGAACATCAGACTTTAAGGCTTTGACCCTCCCCTTGGAACTCTGTGGGTACCATCTTGGCTAATCTTTAATATTGATGCCATATCGAAATATGTGATACCTTAGATAAAGTGAAAGATACTACTGAAATGAATTTCACTGTTTCTTTTCACTTTTCTAATATGGCTCCTACAAATCTCAAGCTCGCGCCCATGGGCTGTGGCGGATTTCCCATGGGGCAGTGCGGTTTGAGGCATAAATCACATGGACTCTTGGTTTATTTCAAGGGATTGGTGGCTCGTGTTATCCCTGGCACCCACAGCAGGGCCTGGTGCTTAGAGAGCCCCCAGAACACGTTTGTCATGAGAAGGATAGTAATAATTATGACAGTTGTCATAGCTAATGACTCCGGATCTGCTTCTCCGTGCGGGCCACTTGTATCACCTCAACCCAGTAACAGAAAGGCAGGTTTGAGATAAGGCTTACAGAAGTAGCTCAGGCTATACTAGAGCCCAGACACCAAAAACTTCCCATTAACCATGGTGCACTCCGACAGCACCTCATGAGGGTGGGGGTGGGGAAGAGCCAGGTGATAGGTATATAGACAGGGGAATTGACTACAAAGCTCCTAGCAAGCCTCCCCCAAGGCTGGCTTCTCCAGTTCTCCATTTCCTCCTTCAGTAGGCTGAGGGGACACTTTCTGCTTGGCCACTGAAAACTGGGGAGCCAGCTCAGTTTCCACGGTGCGTTCCCTGCTACAAGCTCTTACAGGGAGTTTCAGGGGCCCCAAGAGGAAGGGACAGCTACCCCACTCTCATTTCTACTGATCTGGCCCCCCTTAAATTCATTTGAGGTTCCCAAAGGGTGAGAAGCTGGAGTCAGAGAGGTAACTGGGGACATACAGGAACAAGGGATCTCTCTTCCTTCTGCTTAGGCAGTGTCTTAGGGTTTTACTGCTGTTAACAGACACCATGACCAAGACAACTCTTATAAGGACAATATATAATTGGGGCTGGCTGACAGGTTCAGGTTATCAACAAGTTAGGAACATGGCAGCATCCAGGCAGGCATGGTGTAGCCAAAGCTGAGAGAGCTACATCTTCATCTGAAGGCTGCTAGTGGAAGACTAGCTTCCAGTCAACTAGGACTAGGGTATGAAAGCTCATGCCCACAGTGACACACCTACTCCAACAAGGCCAGATATCCTACTAGTGCCACTCCCAGGACCAAGCATATATAAACTATCACAATTCACTCCCTGGCCTCCATAGGCTTGTTCAAACACAGGGGTCTACAGAGGCCATACCTAGCCATAGCATAATACAAATGTATATTTAATCAAACTTCCAAAGTCCCCATAGTCAACAGCAGTCTCAACAATGCTAAAAGTTCAAAGTTCAAGGTCTCTTCTGAAATTCATCCAGTCACTGAACTGTAATCCCTAAAGCAAGACAGGAAGCCAGCTGGGCAGTCTGCAAACTGCATCTCCATGTCTGATGTCAAAGTGGTCATCAGATCTCCAACTCCTTTCTCATCTCTGTTGACGGCAACAACGTTCTTTCTCTTGGGCTGGTTCCACTCCCTGTTAGCAGCTTTCCTCAGCAGGTGTCCCTTGGCTCTGGCATCTTTAACATCTTAGGGTCTTCAAGTTAACTTCAACTTCACAGACTCTTGTTCCAATGTCTGGACTCACAAACGATCTTCTGGGCTCCTCCAAAGGGCTGGGGTCCCTTCTCCAGCTCTGCCCTCTGTAGCACTCTAGGCTCTGGTTGACTCAACTCCACTGTTGCTGCTGTTCTTGGTGATCATCGCATGGTACTAGCAGCTCCAATATTCTTGGGTCTTCCACTGCAATTAGGCTTCACCAATAACCTCTCATAAGTTCTCTTCATGGTGCCAAGCCTTAACTTCTTTGTATGACCCCTTCAGATCTGGGCCGTCAGCTGCAACTGAGGCCACGCCTTCACCAATGGCCTTCCGTGGTCTCTTATAGTGCCAAGCCTCAGCTGCTCTTCATGACCCCTTCATGCCTTCAAAACTAGTACCACCTGGGTGACTCTTACACATTACTAAGTACAGCTGCAGCATGAGGTACAACCTTGGCTATCTCTGGAACACAGCCTCTGTGCTCTCAGAAAACACTTCCCAGAAGGTTTCACCTCAGTAATGCTGGTCCCTTCTTAATCACCACTAATTTCTTAGCTCCAGCTAACCAGCATCAATTGTCCCAGTAGTATCCTTCTCCTATTGACTATAAAGCCAGGGCCACATGGCCAAAGCTGCCGAGTTCTGCTGCTTGCTGGGGCTGGAACATGACCCCTTGTTCTATTACGTTATCAACAGCTTTCTGTTTTCCAGCTCCTTCACACTGCCTAGCTTGTCTGTCCTGAACTTGCTCTGCAGATTGACCTTGAGTTTAGAGATCTCCAAGGATGTGTCTTCTAAATGCTGGGATTAAAAGCATGCAACTGCACACCTGGATTTAAGCTTTTCTCTGCTTGGAACTTGATCTGTTCCAGGCTGGCTTTGAACTCTAGAGATCTGCTTGCCTCTGTCTCCTGGGATTACAGCCATGTGCTACCAAGCCTGGACCTAAATTTAGCTGAGTGGGATCTTGTGCCAAGGTTACTACTCTCAATTTAATATCCTTGAACATAGGATTCAGCTCCATTTCACTTCCTGGTGCCCCTTTAATCCTCAAACCATAGAGTTTGTATTTTTCCTTTCTAAGTTTGCTAGGCTTGTTCAAAATGCTCTTCATGAGACTTAACCAGAGAACAAAGTCTCTGCTGGGCCCTTTTGAGACTTCCTCTGTCAATGCAATTAACATAAATCTCTTTACCTTAGCCTCAGGCAGACTCTTCAGACAAGGGCAAAAACCAGCCACATTCTTCACCAAAATGCCACAAAAACAATCTCTAGGCCACATATTGAAATTCTCCACTGAAGCCTTTTGAGCCAGGACTGCACAGTTCAAATCACTCACAGTAACAAAGTTTTCCATATCCCCGCTAGGATGGCCCATTGAGCCCCAGTTAAACATGCCACTGCTTCCCCAAATCCAGAGCCCCAAAATTCATATTCTTCCAAACAAAAGCATGGTCAGGCCTATCACAGAAATATCCCAGTCCCTGGTGCCAACTTCTGTCTTAGGGTTTTACTGCTGTGAACAGACACCATGACCAAGGCAACTCTTATAAGGACAACATTTAATTGGGGCTGGCTTACAGGTTCAGAGGTTCAGTCCATTATCATCAAGGCGGGAACATGGCAGCATCCAGGCAGGCCTGGTGCAGGAGGAGCTGAGAGTTCTACATCTTCATCTGAAGGCTGCTAGTGAAAGACTAGCTTTTAGCTAGCTGGGATGTGGGTATTAAAGCCCACACCCACAGTGACACGCCTAATTACAACTGGGCCACACCTCCTAATCATTCCGTTCCTAGGGCCAAGAATATACAAACCATCAAAGGCAGCCAGACTGCGCTGGTTTCTGCTCCTCCAACACTCTGGCCTCTCCCTTCCCTGCCAGGACTGCTGGCTCTTCCATTTCCAGTGCTAAGTCCCATATCTCACCTCATTTCCAGGTCTCTTTCAGGACACCCTCCCTGAACCAAATGTGCGCATGCGCCACACGCATGCGTCCATGCTCACAGCTCTCAGGCAGAGCTGGAGAAACGGCACCTCGCTGAAACCTCCTCGAAAGCTGTCTAGGCACAAGACCCCTCTGTCCCTCCACTTACTTCTGTGCAAAGTGGCAATAACAACAGGGCTTGTGGAGGGCCCTGGGTTCAGGGCTTAGAATTGTGCATGGAAAGTTAGTGGAGGGGAAAAAAAAAGCCTTGCCTGCAGCAGCTTGGTTTATTTCTAAATTTTCTTTCCTAGGACATACTGGCACCCAGGGATGGAGACACGGCTCAGACAGCCTAGCAGAGACTCGGGACCTGAGTCACCTGTCACCACTGGTCTCCAGGGCTGTTGGCCTGGGGATCCTGGGGACTAGGAGTATTAGCAGAACAGGGGAGCAGGGAGGGCAGTCGGGTAAGTTCTCTTAAAAGCCATTTTTCAAGACTGTGCGTCCCAGGAACAAAACCGTCATGGCCGGAGCTTGGAGACCTCCACTATTACATAATGTGAGTGGCTGCGGAAATATGGTGTGCTGGCTGATCTTATGCCAACTGGGCACGAACTAGTTATCTTGAAGGAAGTAACTTCAGTTGAGAAAATGCCTCCATAAGATCCAAGTGTAGGGCATTTTCTTAATGGTGGATGGGGCAGGGCCCAGCCCATGGTGGGTGGTTACATCCCTGGGTGGATGATGGTAGTCCTGGGTTTTATAAGGATGAAGACTCAGCAAGCCATGGAAGCAAGCCAGTAAGCAGCACCCCTCCATGGCCTCTGCATCAGCTCCTGCCTCCAGGTTCCTGCCCTGCTTGAGCTCCTGTCCTGATTCCCTTCAATGATGGACAGTGATACAGAAGTAGAGGCCACATAAACCCTTCCCTTCCAGGATGCTTTGGTCATGGTGTTTCATCACAGCAGTAATGACCCTGACTAAGTCAGGGAGGGGGAGAGACAGTGGGTGAGTTGTAGAAAGAAAGCCGATCCTGGCTTTAGGGTCCCAAGTCATGTCCTCTGTCCCAACTGGGGGCCACTTGCTTACCTTGGTCCTCAGCACTTTTAGCACCTCTGCCTTCTCCCCACCCACCCCTGCCAGCTGATGTCCTGGCCTCTCAGAAATGGGCAGGGAGTCCAGGTCTAAGGCTCAATCTTCTAAGCCCCATACTAGGGCGGTGTGAAGAAGGCAGAGAGCGAGGCCCTAGAAGGAGGCATCTGAGGGGTGGGCCCAGCATGGACCATACACAGGGCAGGAGTCACAAAGTCAAGTGGGGACGGGGGCATAGAGCATGCAAGGATGCTGACCCAAAAGGCAAGCTGGCCTCATGGCTAGGTGGGGCTGCTCCCTCGGCTCACGTGGCTACTCACGTGGCTGCAAAGTCAGGCACGACTTTGCTCAGAATCACGGACTGGGTAGATGCTGCGTCAGGGGCAGAGCTGGGTCTAGAGCTTGTCCGCCTGGATCCAAGATGGCTGCCTTCCCAGGCTTCTGAGTGGTGAGGGGGGAGGGGGGCTCTTTCAACACTGAGTCCTGTACCCAGGGAATACCAGAGTCCTCTAGCCCTGCCCCAGGATAAGGAAGGAGCCCAGGGAGCCCAGGGAGCACAGAGAGGTGTTCCAAGCATCACTTCCATGAAGCCTCCAGATCAGGGGAGCTTGGGGGTGGGGGAGGGGAGGGGCTGCCTAGCTGCTAAGGGTCACTGTGGGAGCTGCTACTGGGCTCCGGGAACTTGGCACATTAGTGTCCGCAGGGGAGCCAGGCCTCCTCTCTGCCTGAGGTTCCTCATGCATGGCACCCAGGATGCCCGGCCGCAAGGGGGTCAGAGAAGGCTTGCCTCTGTCCAGTCACAGAGCAGAGGAGCCTATGGGGAGTGGGCTGGGGGAGGGGACGGGAGCTATGGCATTGAAATGATAGACTGAGAGGATGTAACAACCGTTGAGGGCCTGTCTCACCTCTGCCTCCCTGGGATAGCGCAACAGCTCATTCTGGGGAGTAGGGTCCCCATCATGGGAGGACCCTGTGACCTAGTCTGGGAACCAGAGAAGGGCTAACTTAGGCATAGGAACGGCAACAGAAATGGGAAGTCACGTGTCCTGAAGCCAAGGTCAGGCACCAGCCACCCACCATGCTAAAGGAGCCACTCTGGCTACTGAGCAAGCACAGATGTGGTCGGCAAAGCTAGTCCGCACAGGGCAGATCACCTATGCTTTGCTACAGAATTGGCTGGATGGCCTCGGGAGACTCGCTATACACCTCTGTTTTCTGCGCCCCCATTCTGTTCCAACCCAAGGAAGAAAGGTAGATGCTGCTAACGACAGGGTGTGCATCGAGCAAGCGTTCATCCGGCACCCGATGTGGCCAGTCAGGCTCCGTGTTCACATTGATTCACGGGATCGAGCTGTGTCGCTCCTAAACTGTAGACGAAGAAAATGCAGTCCGGAGAGGTTCGGAAGCCTGCCCAAGGGAGCCTACAGGCTGAGTGTTAGTGTGCCATGCAGAATACCTGAACAGTCTGAGAGCTCGAGGGAGTCAGCCATCCCCCTGGGCAAGCTGGGACGAGCCCGCGGAACAGGTAGTTATACGTACGCACGGCTTTTAAGGGACAGGCATCTGGCACAACAAAGCAGAAAAGTGTCTAAGCTCAGAGTCCTACAAGGGACAGAGACAGGGTCCTCAGGGCTGCCATCTAACAAGCCCAGAGGCCTTCTGCGTGGAGCAGGTCAGGGATGGTCATGTGATATTTAAAATAAAAACAAAATGAAAGCCTCAGGTTGGATGACTCTGAACTCCAGCCTCTCCTCCGTGAAAGATTCTGAGACTGTATCTGCTCAGTCTCTGAGCCTGTGAGCCTGGGCTATAGCGCCAAGCTTCTTGAGTAGGTGTGAGCTCCCCCATTGCTGGGGGCATTCCAGGAGGGAACAAGGAGGGGACAAGGAGAGGAGGCTGCCTTCACAGCAGGATACTAGGACTCCAACAGGTGCTAGTGGGAGGCTGGGAGGCTGCAGTGTCTTCCAGAGCCCCACAGCTCCCTGGAGTGAAGCGGCAGCAGGAGAGAGAGAGAGAGAGAGAGAGAGAGAGAGAGAGAGAGAGAGAGAGAGAGAGAGAGAGAGAGAGAGAGAGAGAGAGAGAGAGAGAGAGAGACCCCCATGGGAATGTGCTTGCCTGCGTCGCCAGGCACTCGGTGCCCATAGCCATTCTCCAAGGACACCCTGGTCCCTGGGGGACCCTGAACTGCATGCCTACAGTCCTGGCCTTCCTTCAGTAGAGTCTCCATGTTCCTTTTTTTTTGTTACCCTGGGGGCAAAGACAAAGTACCCAGACCTTCTTGGTGTGCTCCTGTGGCACTGGGTGAGGGGAGAGATTCCTACAAGGACAGCTCTGAGCTATCACATACCTGTGTTCTGGATATCTACAGGCATTCCTACCACCAGCCCCACACTCAACCCATGACCAGGATACACACACACACACACACACACACACACACCAACTCTTCTAAAATGACCATCAATCCTCAAAGGCAAGCTAAACTGCTTTCTCACCCGGCCAGACGGCTCCCTCCTGTCTTCTGAGTGACCCCTCTAGAGCATCCTGCACTGCACCCTGTTACCTTCAACCTTCCCTCCTGGACCAAGCCCCTGGCACGGGAGTTGATGTCTTCGCTCCCTATAGGCAGCACACTATGCACACAGCATCACACCTTAAGTACTCAAAACACAGTGGAACAGAACTGTGGCCACTCTCCTTAGTCCAGGACAGTTTGTGGCTACAGATCATGGAACCTAAGAATTTCTCGAGATTCCCCGTGGGACTGAGCCTTGGGGACAGCCAGTATTTTCAGCCCTGTGCAAGCTGTAGGAGGTAGCCGAGGCCCAGAGAGGGAAATCTGTCTTCATTCACTCCCTGGGGTCCTAGAGCATGAAGCCAGGCTGCTGGCCTGAGTTACCTGCAGCCTGGCCTCCCAAGCACCACCGGCTGGCATTATCAAAGAGAAATGGCACTTACCCCAGGATCCAGGCACCAGCATGAGAAGCCAGAGCACAGCATAGCAAGTGACCGGGGAGTACCTCATGGCTCCTGGGAACACAAACAAGGAGACACACATGAGATATAAACTACGGGAACCCCCCAGAATCCCACCTCAGCAGCCCCAGGAGAGCACATCCTGGGAAGGGGAAGAGAGTGCGGCTCCCAGGAGGAGAGGGTCTGGGCCACCGCTCACAGCCTTGTCCCAGTCTGGGCAGATCCCACAGAACAGCAAGTACAGCACAGCCAGCTTGGGAAAAGGGTCAAGTATGGGCTGAAAGGAAGAAAGGGCTGGCAAGCTCACCAAGCCGCCTAGCCCCCAAGTAGCAGCCTTATTCTGCTTTATCAAGTCCATAGTGTTATCTTCTAACCCAGGAGGGGGAGGGAAAAAACTCATGTCATGGTGTCCAGAGAGGCTCACAGAGAAACCACAACACATCTGTGTGGTAGCCTGGCACTGCGCTCTGGAAAGATGTGATGTCAGTGAGGAAGGCCCTGTCCCTGAAGGCTCGGGGAGGGCCACTCCTTTCCACCCATCAAAGCATGGTCATGGTCCCCCCATATCAGGGGCATAGGATAGAGACCTCACTATAGCCTACACCCAGCTCTCTACAGAGTCAGGGAATGTGGGGCATGGCAGGCACCCATCACCCTTCAGTGAGTCCCCACTGGGTGTCTTGTTGAGAGGCCTCCCCCACCTCCCTGGCTCAGGAGACAACCATCAGCCACACAACACCTCTCTCGGGGGTTTCCCACCAGTATGTGTAGTCAACACTGGGACACAATAGATGGCTCACCTCCACCATCCGTGATTGACCAGGAGAAGGGTCGTGATGACTGGCCATATCTACCAATATCAGTAGCCAGTTCACCAGTTCAGCCCCGGAAGGGATGGTTTCTCTCACTCAGCCCATATCCTGAGCAGACAGGGAGGCAATTCCCACAAATACCAACAGCGCAAACGTCTGGAGGTTGAGTTTTTATATGAACTGGACATAAATATTGGTAGGTAATTCCATTCCTGAGAAGCACTTTGTAAGGCAAGCATGATCCATCCACCAAGAAGCGCAGGCGCTGGCCTGGCGAGCCTCCCCCCACCCCCTCTGCGTTTGTTTGTTTCTCAGTGTGTTCCTGCTCTGTCATGGCTTGGATCTCTGTGACTACTGTTGATCTCTGTGGTAACTTGTGGTAGAGAGTTTGCCTAGAATCTGCTAGTGAGGGGCTAGGGTGTGGCTCAGAGAGGTACAGTGTCTACTCAGAATCCACCAGTGGGGGCCAAGGGTTTATAGCTCAGTGGTACAGCCCTGGTCAGTATGGGGGAGGGGGCAGGGGCCAGGGAGGGGCTCAGAAGTAAAGAGCCAGCCTAGAGTCTCTCACTGAGGAGCAGGGTGCAGCTCAGTGGTAAAACAACCTAGCTAGCAAATGAAAGGACCTGGGCTTCATATCCAGCCCTGAAAAAAAATGTTAATTAAAATTTAAAAGCCCCTCCCTCCCGTGACATTCACAGATGACCCTCCAGGCCTATGCTGTCTCCTTTCCCTCAGGAGCTAAAAATAGCCGAGCAGGGATTTCCTGCCATAGAGAGAGCTGTCCCCTCTGAGGCGTCTGGATTCTTTCCCCTACAGGCAAGGCTACGGTAGGTTTTCCCCTCTGTGCGCCTGTGTCGGGGCTCTGCTAGTTCCAGGGCTGCGATCCTCCAGCCAAAGCATTGCCAGGTCAATTAAACACAAACCCCAAGGGTGTATGTCTGCCTTTTGGGAACGGTGGCAGCAACTCTCAGTCCCTCCCGAGGTGAGGTGTGCAGCAGGTCCCACCTGCAAGTGATCCCTCTTTGTAAATGGCCACCAATCGGACCTATGACAAACGGCCTGTCGCCCTCACTTGCATTTGCATTTCCCTAACTACCGGTGAGGTTGAGCACTTTCTAAACGTTCCATCTGTTACCTCGAATTATCCACCGGATCCGGAAAAGAAGCCAGCCAGCATCACGTACATTATCCCTGATTTACAACTGGAGAAACCGAGGCACAAGGCAATTGAGTGACAAGCTGACGCCTCGCGGTGAGTGACTGTCTTTAGGAAGAAAAAGAATCTGCTTTCCTGGACCAGATGTTAGGAGAATTAAACATCTGTTAGGAACATCACCCAGAAATAGCTGGGGAATTCACACCACACTGCCGGGAGCTGCGGGAAGTTTGTGGCGCACACAAAGAGGGAGGAAGGAAGCTAAGGACCCGCCGTGAGACGATTCCACCAAACAGAGGTTTTTACTGGTTTCTTCCCAATCAACTCAATAAGATGTATTCCTGTCTCCATTACAGATGATGAGATTGTCACTAGGAAAAGTCACCCTGGGGTGAGTCGTGTGCCTGGTATGCCACCATACCATCCTCTGTGACTCCCTTTTCTTACATGTATTGTTTCTTATATGGGTGTGTGTTGGGAGTGGGGGGTGTATACATAGATGTGCTCACACATGCCCATGCCTATAGAAGCAAGAATCCTACAACTGATGTCTTCCTCAATTACTCTCTGCTGTATTGTTTGAGACAAGGTCTCTCACTGATCCTGGAGTTCCCAGTTGGGATAAGCTGACTCCACAACATGACTCCAGGACTTCCTGTCTTTCCCTACAGCACCTCTGGGTGCCCAGCCTACAGATGCATGCTGCCACGCCCAGCTACAATGTGGCTACCAGGGATGTGAACGCAGGTCCTCACGCTTTACCCGCTGAGCTATCTTCCCAGGCCTGTTCTGTGCTGTTCTTTCTAGGCAGTCTTGCTCTCTAGCCGAGGTTGACCTTGACCCCACAAGCCTACCTCTACCTCCGGAGAACTGAGTTTCCAACGATGCATTACAACCCCAAACTGATCTTCTTCCATATGAGAAGGTGGCCCCTCCATGAAGGAGCATCTTTGATCAGCAAGGAGGAGCGTCTGTCCAGTGGAGCACCTGACACAGTTCACAGGCCTGAATGACGCATGCCCCATCCCACAAGGTCTGCTCAAGGTCACTGCAACGTTCTGGGATCCAACCTCTCTCTGGTGTCTGTCTATCTCCTCTTCTCAGCCCATCAAACTGGCTCAGTGCCCCAGCTGTCAGTTAAGGGAGAGCAAACACCACCCACACTCTGAAGACTCCCATTCTCAGTCTCCGTCCCTAGTGTGAGGCCATGGACCATACCCTAACCTCATGGCACCCAAAGAGTGAAGGCAAGTGGCCTGGCTAGAACTGGTCCATACTGGCCTTGGATGGTCCCTGAAGCTCAGACCTCCTTTTTCTTTGGCCCCACTCCTTTGGCAATTTCTATTTTACAGATGAGATGGCTGTCTTAGTCGGGGTTTCTATTCCTGCACAAACGTTATGACCAAGAAGCAAGTTGTATTCAGCTTACACTTTCACATTGCTGTTCATCGCCAAAGGAAGTCAGGACTGGAACTCAAGCAGGTCAGGAAGCAGGAGCTGATGCAGAAGCCATGGAGGGATGTAACTTACTGGCTTGCTCAGCTTGCTGTCTTATAGAACCCAGGACTACCAGCCCAGGGATAGCACACCACCCATCATGGTCCCTCCCACCCTTGATCACTAATTGAGAAAATGCCTTACAGCTGGATCTCATGGAGGCATTTTCCCAAGGGAGGCTCCTTCTCTGTGATAACTCCAGCTTGAGTCAAGTTGACACACAAAACCAGCCAGGACAACTGCCCAAGATCATTGCAGCCACAGGCCATGTGCAGAGGCTGCAGCCTGGTTTGGTTTGCACATGGCTATTTTGACGGATGCTGCCTTTGCCTGCTGCTATGACTGGTGGTAACCCCACACCCGACCCCCACCCCGGGAAAGTCTAACTTTGCAATGCTCTGCTCCCCAGCTTCCTGGCCCTCCCCACTTTCACCAAGTGCCTCTCTCTACCACAGGCTGCAAGTTCCTACTCTGGAGATGTGGTCAGTGCACCCCATCACCTCTCCACAGCAGGCCAGAACACACACACACACACACACACACACACACACACACACTGTTCATGCTGGGCTTCCTGCCTAGGTATGCAAGTCGCCAGAACCATTTACATGCAGGGTCCCAGGCAGCTATCCCCAGATCTTTCAGGTACCTGGCTTATCGATACTTCACATACGTAGGAAACCTTCCAGGAACTTCCGAAATATCCCCATTGCCAAGGAGACACATGGCCAGGCCCTAAAACACTCCTGCCAACCGGACACCAAGTTCTTTGGATGAACAGGAACAAGAACACACCTGTAGACATGAGCTAGGTAGTCAAATTCTGCTACTGCCTAGGGCCACCAACAGAGGACCCCAAGGTACACAAGAGAGCTACAGAGATGCCCAGGATCCGTGATGCTAACGTTTATTCAGTGCGTGTTGTATGGCAGGCCTTCTACATGCTGGGGCTCAGAAAGGTTAAATAACCTGCCTAAGGTCACACAGCTAGTGAGTGGTCGGGTCTGGAGTTAAACTCCATTCTGAAGGCTTGCACAGTCACTCAGAGTTGCAGACCTCAGATGTCGTGAGCTCAGACAGACCTGCCCTGGGTGAAGTGAAGTGGGTAGGAGGCAAGATTCCATATCCACTAGATAGGCCAGTATATCAGATCATGATTCCGACATCCTAAAGGCTGGGCCATTGGGGAGACCAAGAAAGGGGGGGCTAACAGAAGGGACACTGTACATGCCTGTCCTGACGTGACCACTTCGTACTCCTGGATACAGGAAAAGTACAAAGTCCAGACCCTGCCTGAGGGGACCTGATGATCCATGGGAGGGATCTGCCCAATCAGAGTTGTCGGGGAAGGGGCTGCATTAGGAGCAGGGAGAAGCAGGGAAGAGGAAAGAACAGGGCAAGAAAACACTCCAGGGTGTCCCTAGGGTGAAAACACTCTGACATGGACAGGTGAGAAGGTAGGAGAATGAACCATGCAAACATCTGCAATGGCCTGTGCAAAGGTCCTGGGGCTGGAATGTGCTTAGCATAGTTGAGGAACGGGAAGGGTTAGCATGGCTGATTAGAGCATATAATGAAGTGTAGGCAATGAGGGCACAGTGCCATCACGGACACCTTGAGCCCCGCCGGCCAAGTGGCTTGGGTTCTGAACCAGCAGCTCAACTGCTAAGTGCAAGAGGGATGTAGGCCCAGGGTGGGATGGAAGCTGACGTGGAGGAAACTGGTGATACAGACCAGAGCTGCTTCAGGCGCCCAGCAGGGAACAGGTGTGACATATGGGACATTATGGGCCCTATCCCGGCAAGAGCAGTGAGGGTTTCCACCCGAAGATGACACACCTCCGACGGGAAGAGGCACTGCAACTCTGGCCTAGAGAATGGGAAGTGGGGCTGCAGCAAAGGCACCGAGGAGTGAGGCAGCATGCAGAATGGGCCCGCGAAGTTGGGCTCCCCTGTTGATGGCTAGGTTACCCGCTGAGCAGGTAACTGGCTGGGGGCCCTGAGGCCAGCCAGGATGGAGATGTGTGGAGGAGTCTCCAACACAGCAAACTGTGACAGGATCCGTGCATCCATCCTTCCAAGGACTCCTAAAACAGCCGCCTTATTGGAGGAGAGTAAAAAGGGAGGAGGCGGGGCCTAGCAGGAGGAAGCTGGTCACGTGAGTGGGGTGGGAGGGTGGAGTCTCCCCCTAAGGGCTTGTATCTCAATCTAAACTTTTCCCATAACTTTTTTTTTTCCTTTCTTGCCACTAAGAAGTGAAGAATGGGCCATCCTTCTGCCGGGATGTTCTGCCAGGCACATGGGGGCTAAGAAACCACACACCAAGCCAGGCGTGGTGGCGCATGCCTTTAATCCCAGCACTCGGGAGGCAGAGGCAGGAGGCGGATTTCTGAGTTCGAGGCCAGCCTGGTCTACAAAGTGAGCTCCAGGACAGCCAGGGCTATACAGAGAAACCCTGTCTCAAACAAACAAACAAACCACACACCAAAACCTCTGAGACCCTGAGCTCAAATATGCCCTTCCTTTTTAAAGGTTTTCAGCCCTAGTGTTTGCCACAGTGACCAAGAAAAGCCAACTGTAAACGTCTCAGGAAGCTACAGCAGTCCTCGTCTCTCCATCTTGGTAAGCCGAGCGACACTGCCTCCCTGCTTTGTGGTACGGTAGTCAGGAGGACATGCCACGCCCCAAAGGGGCACACATAAGCCCAGAACAGCCCACACCAGGCCTTAGAGACAAGACCCAGGTCTGCAGCATGGCCCCGGCTGAAGACTAATAGCAGAGGAAAAAGCATGTGTCCAGGCGTTGTTCAGATACCACATACATGCGTGCATACATACATACATACACACCAACATACATGCTTATGTGCACATACATGTATCTACACATACCCATAAAGAGGCTGGGCTCTCTGTGACTTTCAAGGAGAGCACCCACAAAATGCTTATTATCCAGGTGGGGCCCCCAGCCTCACCCCAGAGGCTCCCCCATCCTATCACAGTCCACTGTCCAGGCTGGAGGAAGCTACATTCCTTGCTAATCTGAAGAGATCTTTCCTTTACACCTATAGACGCCTCAAAATACTAAAGAAAACCCACGGCAGCTGGACTTCCCAGTCTAGGGGCTCCTCTCTAAGATGACAATTGGCCACACCCCCATCTTTTGGGAAACACACCTGATTCCTAGGCAGGGTGACCATTCATCCCCCACCCCACCCCCACCCTCCACCACAAAAAAAAAAAAAAAAAGAAGAAGAAGAAGAACCACATTTGGGCAAGAACTAGTATTCCCTTACCCCAGCAAGCAGGGGGAAAGGCCAGCAGAACAGGAGGAGAGAAAGGGGCAGAGGGGGATGGCTGAGCAGCGGTTTGCTTTCTCAGGAGGGAGAGATTTTCACAGCAGGGTACCACGATTTAGTTGGAACTGTTATGAATTCCCATAAAATCAGATGCACTCAACTCTGAATGGCAACATGCTGCCGAAATCAAACCCAATGCAGGGGTTAGTCACGTCACCACACACCAAGAGACTCGTGCATGTGTGCTGCCTGCCAATGACACCCTGAAGGCCGTTCATGGACGAGCTGATACTGGTCACCCGTAGCCACACTTTGAAGGCCACTGTGTAGGCAGAAAGGAGGGACACAGACATTCTGACCTTGCACCTTTCCCAAAACTCCCATCAAGGGGCACTGGAGAGGCTTGGGAGGCAGCAGGGGTGGATGGGATATGACCTGAGACCCCAAGAGCCCGCCTGGTATCTTCCAATCAAGACTTTGAGCCCTCTGCCTACCCTTTGTGAATTCATCCAGCGAAACCTACATTGTATTTTTCTTACATACATTGTAGCACTCTACAGGCATGGTGAATAACTAGGGGAAAAAAGAACAGAGCAGGAAGCTAACACTCCTACTAGTGAAGTCCTACCCTGCTGCTCCAGGGCTCCCTGAAGTGTCACCCGCATACATACACACACACACACACACACACACACACACACACACACACACACACAGTCAGCCTCTCTATTGGTGTTTTGACACAGAGTTTCCCAGTGTCATCTTGGCTGTCCTGGAACTTGATCTGTTAACCAGGCTGGTCTCGAACTCAGAGATCCTGTGTGCTGGGATCATGAGCCACTAAGCCCACATGTGCTCCCTCTCTTAACAAAATACTGAGGAGGCCTGCGAGCTCAGAGGGTAAAGACACTGGACAACCCGAGTTCAGTCCCCAGATCCCATGTTGGAATCAAAGAACCCACTCCCAACGGTTGTCCTTTGAACTTCATGTGCATGCCATAGCACACACAATTTTTAAACACCTAGGGGCTCTGGAGATAACTTAGTAAAGTACTTACCATGCAAGCATGGGGACCTAAATCCAGCCACCAGAGCCACATTTCTTTTCCAACAGCCAGGCACTTGCAGTCTCAGCATGGGCAAGGAAAATATGCGAGGTTCCCTGGGGCTCCCTGGCTAGTCAGCTAGCCTAAGCGGTGAACTCCGTCTCAAAAAAACAAAAAAACAAACAACACAAAAAGCCCAAAGTGGGCGTGATCTGAGGAATGACACCTGAAGCTGATCTCTGGTGTTACATGTTACATACATGTACCCCTACACACTTGGTAAAAACAAGTAAATAAAACTACACAGTGTCCACATCCTACTCCCAGATGGAAGAATGGATGGATAGATAAATGATGGATGGATAAATGGATAGACAGATGGATGGATAAACGGTAGATGGGTGGATAGATGGATGAATGAATGAATGAATGAATGAATGATGGATGGATGTATGGATAAATGGATGGGTGGATGGATGGGTGGATGGATGGATAAATGGATGGATGGACGATTTAGTGTTGTTTTAATGTTCAGACTGGCTTTGAACTCCAAGACTCTATAGGTCTTCCCACCTCAGCCTTCAAAATAGCTGACACTATAGGTACAGTTTCAATGGAAGCTGCCTACCTCACCCTATTCAATAGTTGAAGATTATCTCAGTGTAAGGATGTGCCCTAGTTAGGATCACTATTGCTGTGATGAAACACCATGACCAAAGCACCTTGGGTAGGAAAGGGTTTGGGGGGCTTTTTTTTTTCAGCTTACATTTCCAGGTAATAGCCAATCACTGAGGGAAGTCAGGGCAGGAACTCAAACAGGACAGGAACCTAGAGGCAGGAGCTGATGCAGAGGCCATGGAGGTGTGTTGCTTACTGCCTTGCTCCCCCTGGCTTGTTTAGCCTGCTTTCTTATAGAACTCAGGATCACCAGCCCAAGGACGGCACCACCCACAATGAGCTGGGTCCTCCCCCATCAATCACTAGTTAAGAAAAAGCCTTACAGCTGAATCTTATGGAGGCATTTTCTTAATCGAGGCTCCCCCCTTTCAAATAACTCTAGCTCCTGTCAAGTTGACACAAAACTAGCCAGCACAGGGGGCAATGTAACTGAGCCAGGGCTCTGATGACAGCCCCATAGGTTATTGTTTAACATTTCATTTTGGTAAAGGAAATGCTGATAGAGTCTCACCTCCAAATACACACACACACACACACACACACACACACACACATACACATGATTAGGCTTTGGGACTCAGGAGCTGGATTGCAAGGTAGCTGCTGTGAAATACACCTAAGGTAGTGGTCCTGATGCTGCCACCCTTTAGTACAGTGCCTCATATCATGGTGACCCCCAGCCACAAGATTAGTTTCATTGCTACTTCATGACTGTAATTTTGCTACTTTTATGAATCATAGTGTAAATATCTGATATGTGACCCCTGTGGAAGGGTCGTTCAACCCCTCCGCACCCCACCTCCATTCCCACAAGAGGGTAGTGACCCACAGGTTGAGAGTCACCGCTCTAAGGCCTGCACTGTAAGCCACCATTCCCCTGGTCAGGACACCACAAGGCCATTGCTCTTTCTGCCTATTCTAGGAAGACACCGGAGGCTCCTGACTGCCACCATCAAGTTATAAGAGCAAAAACAGACTCGTCGAACTCAACCTCTTCCTCTCCCACGCTTCAGCCAAGGCAAGCAGGCTGCAGAGTCTGGCCAGGCACGGTGGCGCCTTGCTGACACCTCCCATGCCAGTCACCAGTGCGCTGGGCTGGGCTCCTCTCCTCGGAGCACCGCTGGCTTCACCTTGTGTGTCCAGCCCTGCTCTCCAGGCACAGCTCTCTGGTGCCACGTGGCACCATCCTGGATCCTCCTGGAAGGGTGTCTTTAGCATCCCTCCTCCTTCCTACATCACTGCAGGCATCTGTCCCAGCATGGGATGAGGGAGGAACCCAGGGCCATTGTGCCAGCAGACCCTCCTCACCCAGCAAGCAGCATCTGCCTCCTCCCGTGAGCCATCTACCCACGAGCATGGGCTCCCATTGGAAGACACAGCAATCTTGTCTCTTCTCTGAGGTTCCTGTCTTTGCCTTTCTCATCTGAGGAAATGTCTCTCCATCCATGCAGTCAGTCAGTGAACAGCTTCCACACATCCAGCCAGAAGTGCGTTCCTCCTTCCCTTGGACTATCAGATTCCTGCCTTCAACTCACCGGGCTCTGTCCCTCTCTTAACCATCACTGTGGCTGGTCAGACTCTTGGTCCCAAACACACAGGGACATGTGTACAGCAGTTTTCAGAACAGTATGACCTCGATGGGCAAAAGGTGGGACCTACCAAATACCAACTTCTCATGACCAAATAGACAAGCAAAACCTAGCACATTCGCACAGTGGGGGAACCTTCACCCTTAATGGTAAGGAAATCTAGGCCAATGAGATGGTAGGGGTGCTTACTGAGCAAGCCTAGCGACCAGAGCTCCGTCCTCAGAGCCCACGTGTCTTAGTCAGGGTTTCTATTCCTGCACAAACATCACGATTAAGAAGCAAGTTGGGGAGGAAAGGGTTTATTCAGCTTACACTTTCTACATCGTTGTTCATCACCAAAGGAAGTCGGGACTGGAACTCAAGCAGGTCAGGAAGCAGGAGCTGATGCAGAGGCTGGGAAGGGATGCTGCTTACTGGCTTGCTTCCCCTGGCTTGTTTAGTTTGCTTTCTTACTTAACTAAAGAAAGTCCCAAGACTACCAGGCCATGGATGACTCCACCTGCAGTGGGCCCTCCCACCCTTGATCACTAATTGAGAAAATGCCTTACAGCTGGATCTCATGGAGGCATTTCCTCACCTGAAGTTCCTTTCTCTGTGATAACTCCAGCTGTGTCAAGTTGACACGCAAAAGCAGCCAGTCCACCATCTAAAGGTAGAAGGGGGAAATCAACTTCACAAAGTTGTCCTCTGACCTCCACACATGTGCTGTGGTGCACTGGCACACATGTATATATCACGCACCCACATGTATGATGCATACACCACCATATTTTTAAATGTATTTATTTTTATTTTATATTCCTTGATGTTTTGCCTGCATGTATGTCTGTGTAAGGGTATTAGATCTTGGAGTTATAGACAGCTGTGAGCTCCCATGCTGGGAATTGAACCCAGGTCCTCTGGAAGAGCAGTCAGTGCTCTTAACCCACTGAGCCATCACTCCAGCCCCAACATTAATTTATTTAATGTCTGAGTGCTCTGCTGCATGTATACCCACAATATATTTTTTTTTAATCTAAAGCAGCAGTTCTCAACTTGTGGGTCACAACCCTCAAGGGGGTCGCATACCAGATATCCTGCACATCAGATATTTACATTACAATTCATAACACTGGCAAAACTACGGTTATGTAGCAGCAACAAAATAATGTTGTAGTTGGGGGTCACCACAACCTGAGGCACTGTATTAAAGGGTCGCAGGCTTAGGAAGGTTGACAGCCATGATCAAAACTGTAGGAAAATCTGGCCCACACTAAGCAGGGAAGAGTCTAAAACATTGACTAAGGGGAATGAGGGAGACCTCAGGACCCCTCTCATATGAGCAACTTGGGCCGATCAAGTTCATAGGAAGTTCAAGGGTGGTATCAGGTGCTGGGGAGCACCGAATGGGACACAATTTCAGTTGCACATGATAGAAAGTTCCAGAAGGTAGATGTCTATGATGCTATCCAATGGCATTCAGTGCCACAGAACCATGCACTTAAAATGACCCAAATGGCCAAATTTACATTATGTGTATGTTATGGCAATAAAAAATGGAAAACAACACACCTCTAACATGAGCACTTCTCATGCTGCTACCCCAGGGGTCAGCGGGGTACTCAGACAGCATGCCCGTTTCACAGGTGGTAAGACTGAGCTCTGCCAGGATGCGTTTAAGCCTGGGAATCAGCCAGGAGTTCTGTGCAACAGTCAGTTTTGTAAAGCAGCCTTTGAGTCATTCAGAGGAGAGGCATCTTAGTTAGCTTAGCTATCCAAAGGATGGAGTATATTCGTAGTGGGTAGTGAGCCTCCCATCTGGAGAGGTATACAAGATGTGGCTGAAGGTCCATGAGGGAAGTCACACCAGCACCACACAGCTCACCGTGTTCTGCCACCCGCCTCCTGTCTCTCTATATTTATGACTCTCTCCATGCCCACCCTGAAATCACTTTCTAACCTTTGCTAAGGACAAAGGTATCTTTTTTTTTTTTAAATGCTCAATTTAAAAAAAAAATTTCACATGTGTATAAGCAATACACAAATCATAATTCCTAAAAATAACAAATTGCGGGCCAGCGTAATCATAAGTAAATTGATATTGATAAATAAGCTTTTCTCCTGAGCAGTAGGTGGTTTATTTTAATCTAATGAGTTTTGTATTTTCTCAGCTTTCAGATGCCATGATGAAGGGCTGTCTGCAGTAGAATTACGACGCTCTCCAAAATATTGTAATTTAATGCCTCATTTTGTCAAGACTTTCTGGAAAATGAGATTTGTTCCCAGTGAGGAATTTTACTTGGCTTTTTCCCACGTGCCCCCACCCATGTCCCCAGGCTTAAAAGTGTTCCTTGGGCTGAGCTTGGGGAGTGGGGAGAACGGAGGCAGGAAGAGACGACTGTGAAGAGGCAGTGGGGCAGGGGACCAGGCAGGGACACGATAGACTGCTCCTGGCTGGACAGACCTACTATGCAGCTAAGTGGTGTCCCACTCTGTGCTCACCACTGTCCCTGTGAGGAGGGAGGCTGGGCTGGCCTACTTTGCTCACAAGGTGCTAAAAGGGTTCCTGCCAGGTCAGCAGGAACGGATGAGGACCCAGAGGCTCCTACAGAGAGAAGAAAAGATGGTCCCCAGGCAGGGAGAAGCAGAAACCATAGACAGGGACAGAGCTGTCTGGGAAAGCCTTGGCGATCATCTCTTTGAATGTCTCCCAGGATGGGGGTCAGCCCCACCCTGGCTAGCCTGGTACTCTACCAAGAACTACAGAGAGGAAAAGGTCCTGAGATAAAGAGCCAGACACACAGGGTACACATCCTACTTGCTCAGGTGTGTGGGTCTGAATGGGCAGCTGTATTGTTCTGTGCCTCAGTTTCCCTCATCTCTGAAATAGATGAGGGTTGTTGGGGGGCCATGACGACCATTGTCCTAATTCTCATCATCATCACTGCTAAGATCATTGGATATCATCACTCCAGCCATCTTTGTCATTGCCACTATCATTGTCAACATCACTGTTGTCATGTGCCATCATCACTGCAGTCAGCATGATCGTCACCATCGTCATCATCATCATTGTGGCCATAACTACCATCATCATCACCACCATCATCATCACTATGGTCATCACCACCACCATCATGACCATCATCATCATCATCATTACTACCATCATCAGTTGCAGTTAAACATTGTCACCGTCATCATCATTGTTATCATTGTCGTCGTTGTCATCGTCATCGTCATCATCATCATCACTTGAGTATGTGCACACACATTCCCATGCACACACATGCTAATGGACAGAACTTGAGAAGCCAGGGCTGGCAACTCTCTAGATACCTTTTGGGGATTTTTGAGTTTTACATGTGCCCCACTCAGTGTTCAGAAATAAATTTAAGGGTTGAGGAGATTACTCAGTAGGTAAGGTGCCTCCCACCTAGGGGTGAGGACCCAAGTTCAAATCCTAGCATCTGTCATAGAAGCTTCCCATGTGGTGAATCCTGGAGCTCTCTGGCCAGCTAGCAACCAAATCCACAGAGAGACCCTGTCCCCGAACAGAAGGTGAAGTGGCACTTGTGTAGCATGGGGTTTGACCCCAGTGCCCACAGGACAAGAAGGTGCAGTCCTATCACATCCAGCACCAGGCAGACAGATGCCAGATTACCAGGGCAGGCTGGCTGACCAACTGTCAGAAGTTCCAGGTTCAGGCAGAGACTGCCTCAGCAGAATAAGGAAAGGGGGAACACAAAGACCTGCTAGTACCTACAGGAGTGCTGTGTGTATGCACACGTGCACACACACACATCACACATGTGTACACACACCTATACACACACGCACACATACATACATGTACACACACATCACATGCTCACACACGCACACATATACACACACCATACACAAATGCACACACCTACACACACACTTGCACACAAGCACAACACATCACACACAAACACACACACACACACATATATACTACCGCATGCGCATACACACAAAAAAGAGAGTAATTGAGGGAGCTATCCAACACCACACAAAGAGGGGCGTGCAGCACACACAGTAAGTAAATAAACATGAACAATAAATATGTAATTTGATAAATAAGTAAATAAATTTTAAATAAATAAAAATAAATAAATTTTTAAAATAGGTACTTTGGTGTCTCAAAAGGGACGCCCTCCCCCCACACGACCTATTTCCTCTCCTAAGCGATCCCGTTCTGTCTTCTAGGCGCTTCTCCAGTCACACCAATAACTCCCACCTCTTAGAGCAAGTCACTCAATCACTCAACAAACTCTCTGAGTCCCACTCAAAAGCAGATGGGTTGCGGCTCAGTCAACCTTGGGAATACTTGTCCTGTAGCCAGGTGGGTGGGAGGGACTTCCTGTGGCCTGCTGGGTAGGGAATGGGGAGGGACTTCCTGTGGCCTGGTGGGTGGGAGGGACTTCCTGTGGCCTGCTGAGTAGGGCATGGGGAGGGACTTCCTGTGGCCTGGTGGGTGGGAGGGACTTCCACCCCCAGCAGCACTTAAGGTATTTGAGATACAGCCAATCACAGCCGTCCCTTCTGAGTCCAGGGTCCCTTCAAGGGCTGCTCGCATCTGACCTTACTCCCAGGTGCCCGCAGGGTGAGGACAAGCTCAAAGAAACACAGCTCACGTGTTTGGAGGTGACACGCACTGCCACTCCCAGATGGGCCGGCTGGACCTCAGACATGCCTAAGCTACTTAAGCTGCGGGACCTGCTCTAACGGGAAGAGCCCCGCCTTGCCGAGTCCCTGATTGGGGACTCCACACATTTATCATGGCCCCTCTTGGTCCACATTATATTCCACGAACACTGATACCCACATTAAATGGCTGGGAAGCTGTCCTAGAGCCATTTCCAGGGTGGCCCTGCTTGGGAAGGGTAGAGTCATGAGTGACAGCAAGAGGTGCAGCAAGCAGCCGCCATAGTTGCCTCTTCACATTCGAGGTTACGGGGTCATCCAGCATGCACACCCTGGAAGCAGAGGCTGCCCTGGGACCTCCTCAGAGAAGGAAGCAGTGAAGAGAATAGTGGGAGTGGACATGAGACAGGTGAGCTTGCCTGCTGAGCAAGGAAGAAGGCCGGAGCACAGGAGCCCTGAGCCTCACAAGCTCCCCCAGGGCCCCCAAAGCCCTGAAAGACTTATTAATTCTATAACCTGAAAGGCCAAAGTGGTGATGAAGGTGGTGGCAGTGGTGGTGGTAGAGATGGTGATGATGGTGAAGGTGGTGATGATGGTGATGGTGGTGGTGGTGATGATGAGGATGATAGTGGAGATGGTGATGATGGTGGTAGTAGGGATGATGGGGATAATAACATTGGTGGCAACTGTCCTTTCTTGAATACATACTCAGTATGGCAGCATTCTTTTACTGTTAGTTCTCAGGGCCACCTGATAAGGATGATGTAATTCTAGCCACATCCACCCGCAGGTCAGGAGTTATCTCTTCAGCCACACAGAGGCGTGCACAGACAGACACCCACACACGCGCACACATGTGCACACACATGCACACTCACATGCACATACACACATGTGTTTACACTGAATAAATAAATAAAGTTAAATAAGAGGCCAAGGAGGTAGATTTGTTGTTGGCCAACTTGAAAAGTAGCAAATGATAAAGCCCTCGTGAACTACAATTTACTTAAACTGGCACACAGAATGCTAACATAGCCCCATGACTCTAAGAATCGGAAACTACAGTTCATAACCTTCCCATCAAGAAGTCCGAGCCCACACAGCTGAACCACTCAATGGGCAAGGAGAACACAGAGCGCAAACCTTCCCAGAGTCTCCAGGAAAACAGGAAAAAACAGGAACGGTCCCCGGCGAATCAAAAGCCAGCAGAATTTAACTGTGATCTGATAAGGAAAGTCAGATCACAAGAAAGGGAAGTCCAGGAGCACATGTGGAAATAAAATCAGACCCCACACAGCAAACCACAATCATGCAGAACAAAACTTCTGGAGTTGATGGGTGGTAGAGAGAAGCTGTGAAAAGCATGTGTGTGCATGCACATGTGTGTGCATATGTGTATGTGTGTGCATGTACGTGTGTACGTGTATGCATTCATGTATGCACATGGGTGCATATATGTGCATGTGCATATGTGTACATGTGCGCTTGTGTGCATGTATGCATGTGTGTCTGTATATTAGGTGTCTCTGTATGTATGTCTCTGTGTGTGCAAGTATGTATGGGTGTCTGTATGTTGGATGCGTGTGTGTATGTGTCTCTGCCTTTATTCCAGGAATGAAAGATATGTTAACTTCTGAAAAATCCAACATTATAATTTTCTACATTGTCAGCAGAAAGAAGAAATTCTATATTAGTGTATCAATGTATACAATAGTTGATAGAATTCTATACAAGCCAGGTGTGGTGGTGCACATCTCTAATCCCAGAACTCAGGAGGCAGAGACAGTTGAATTTCTGTGAGTTCAAGACCGTCCTGGTATACGTACTGAGTTCCAAACTAGCCAGAGTTACATAGTGAGACCCTGTCTCAAAAACAAAACAAACGAGAAGTTCTGAGCAAAAGAAACAGAAGATGCCGCCCATGGAAAGTATCTTTAACTAATGTTGTATTCCAGAGTGAAGGGCTGAGCTCTTCTCCTGACTGTGGGAACAAAGTAAAGGTGTCTGCTACTGACACGTCCATTCTGCAGACCCATTAAAGGCTCCTGGAAAGAGGCAGGAGAGATGGCTCAGTCTGTAGGAGCACTTGCTCTTCCAGAAGATCCAAGTTCACTCCTCAGTACTTACATCGGGCAGCTCACAGCCACCTGGAATTCCAACTCCAGAGGACCCAACACCTTCCAAGGCCCCCACTTGCACATACGCACGCACACATACACATAGCTACAAAACGTCATTTTTTTTCAAAGCTCTAGGTAATGCAACTGGACAACAAAGAGAAATTTTTTAAAATAAATTAAAATTTGAAGCAAAGAATGTGACAACAGTGCAGACGGGGCAGAACGAATAAACACATTTGGTGAAGTTGCAAGATACAAAACAGCACATAAAAAAATTAGCTGTGCTTCTGAGACAGACAACGAAAGAAATCCGAAAGAGAAGGAGAAAAGGCAATCCCATTCATGGCAGCACCAAAACGGAAGAGACATGTAGAAGTCTAACTTGGACAAATATGGACACCAACAGCTGTAAAACACCTGCGGGAAGAGATGGAGGGAAGAGGATAAATTGGTATAAAGCTATCCACCCTCATTCCAAGAGCTCAGTGATCTCAGGATACTGTCAATATCCCCTAAAACAATCTGCCTATTGAATGCAGTGCCATCAAAATCCCAGTGGGGAGTGGACATGGTAGCCCATACCCGTAATCCCCCATAGACAGGCGGCCGAAGCAGGGGGACCATATAAGGTCAGCCTTGGCCACATAGTGAGACCATGTTGCAAAGAAAAACCCCAGTGGTGCTCTTCACAAAAACTGAAAAGTCCACCACAAGATTCTAGGCAAAATCTCAAAGAATCCCCTATGTAGTTGAGACCATCCATCCCAACTTTAAAGCCTAGTACAAACCTACCGTCATCGAAGCTAGTGGTACTGACAGAAGGAAAGGCACACAGACCTGTGGAATAGAATGTAGTCCAGAAACAAACCATCACACGGAGTAAGTTGGTTTTATGGAAGACAGGAGAAAGGACAGATAGACCAGGGAAAACTGATCACATACAGGAGAATCAAGCGAACTCTACCTTACCCTGTGTGCGAAACAGAACCCAAAGCGGGATAGAGAGAGAAACAAACTTATGAGCTGTGTTGGGCTACTCAAGAGGAACAGAATAAAAATAGACAGATGATTGATTGATTGCTAGTCCAACAATAGCTGTCTACCAACAGAAGGTCCAAGAATCCAGTAGTTGTTCAGTCCACGAGGCTGGATGTCTCGGCTGGTCCTCAGTGTTTGCCAACGTTTGCTCTAATGGCAGTGAAGAGATGGACTCAGCAGCAAAGGCAAAAGCAAGCAGGCAAAGGGCACGTGCTTCCTCCTTTGCTGTCCTTTGTATAGACTGCCACCAGAAGGCGTGGTCCAGGTGAAAGATGGATCTTCCCACCTCAAAAGATCTGGATGAAAGGTGTTTCTTCCCCACCTCAAAAGATCCAGACTAGCCCAGCAGTGGTGGCGCACGTGGCAGGCAGAGGTAGGCGGATTTCTGAGTTCAAGGCCAGCCTGGTCTACAGAGTGAGTTCCAGGACAGCCAGGGCTACACAGAGAAACCCTGTCTCGAAAAGCCAAAAGGAAAACAAACAAACAAACAAAAAACAAACAAAAAAAAGATCCAGACTAAAAGTGGGTCTTCCCCCTTCAAATGATTTAAGAAAAGAATTTCTTACAGGCATACCCAGCTGATTGGGTTTTAGTTAACTCCAGATGTCATCAAAAAAAAGTCTCCAAAAGCATGATATAAAAATCTTCTACCTGTAGAAAACATGGTCATGTGTCCTAAATGGTTTTTAAAAGTCTGTAGATGATAAACTGTCAGAATTAGTAAAGAAACAAAGTTTTACAAAATCTTCTACCTGTAGAAAACATGGTCATGTGTCCTAAATGGTTTTTAAAAGTCTGTAGATAAACTGTCAGAATTAGTAAAGAAACAAAGTTTTACTAACAAACTTAGTAACAAAATTTTGAAGCTATGGGCCAGTATTTTCAATCAATCATATTTCTATGGCAAATAGGTGGTGTGATATAAGAAATATCACTTATAAGAGTATTTAAAAACATAGAACACATAGAAATAAGCCTTATAAAAGAAATAAGAGATGCTACAGACTCTTAAATTCATTCCTGAAAGAAATGTATTAGGACATGGATAAATGGCGAGGTGAGTCTTGTTAATGGATTGGAAAACTCAATATTGCAAAGACGTCGATTTTCCTCTAGGCAGTTGCAATCAGAATCTCAGCAGGGCTTGGGGATGTTCAAAAGCTGCTTCTAATAGTTATATGGAAACGCACAGAGCCAAAATTAAAAAACAGTTTTCAAGAGAAATATAACTGAAGGAACCACACTCTTAGGTACCAAGCCAATGACTAGAGAACTGTCAAAGCCAAGCCATGGGTTTGTACCGGTTGAAGGACAGTGACATACTCAGAAAACTGCACATGCACGTGTCTATGCCAAAAGACACATGCACACAAATGTTCACATGGTTTGTGTGTGTGTGTGTGTGTGTGTGTGTGTGTGTGTGTGTGTGTGTGTGTGTGATAGCTCAGTTTCAAATCATTGGACATGGATGATTAGAATGGTAAAATTATATCATGGTAATATTGCAGAGAAACTGAAGCGGGCTAAGACATGCGAGAACGATCTCACCAGCAAGTGCAGTCGTGCTTTGGAACCCCAGAGTCAGCACACTGCGTGCTTATCTAAGTTTGAAGATAAGTTAGGCTGTAGCTATGTGGGAGAGCTTGCTTTCAGTAGGGCCCTCAGTCCAAATCCAGCACCGTCAAAAACGAAGTCAGAATGAATGTGGCATTAGAAGTCAGCATAGGTGTGGCCTTGCAGGGCTGGTGGGGAAATGACCTTTAGGGATGAGGTTCTTTGGTCTGAGTGGTGCTGATGAGGAATCGGTTGTTTTGTGGAGCTCAGACTGGACACGTATCACACTTTTCTGTATATTACACATCAGTTAAGCTGGAAAAGTCCTAGTTCGCTTGGCACCAGCATCAATAATCACAGACATGCCCTGTCTTTCCATTGGCCACTCACCAAATGAATTATTGAGCTTCCCTCCGTTTGGGTCTCCCACTCCAGAACAATTCATGGGGACTTTGTCTTGGGTAAAAAGGACCCAGGAGTCCCAGGCAGCATGCAAACTTGTGGCACCTCAGAACCCAGTACCATGAGGATAAAAGTAGCATATGTTCAGTGATCTCTGTGTGGCAGGCACTCTTTCTAAGCATCTTTTATTTTTGCATAAGTTTATCCTCCCAAGAATTCTCTGAATCGGGTGCTGGCGTTTCCATTTTTCAGACCAGAAAACAGAACAGAGCACTTGGCGAATTTGCCTGGTAGCTAACAGTGGATGAGAGAGGACTGAATTTAGGGAGGCTGGCTTCTAGGTGGACACAATCCCCTTGTTTAGAAGGGCACACTGATAAAACTGGGTACACGATGCCCGTTCATACTCACCGGAGCCAACCGGCGGCTGCTGCTCCCAAGCTGACCATCGGAGCTGTCCCATCCCTTAAAGGCCTAGTTCTGAGATGAGAGGCCATAAGGTAGGCCCTAGTCAGTGGGGCTTGGTCCTAAACCTGGTGATGCAGGCTGAGATGCTATGGAGGTGTGGAAAGATGTCCCTTGCCAAATCTGGGGACGGGGGTGTCAGAGTTTCCCCCACGTTCAGACCCTGCTACTGACAGGATTGAGAACAGAAGCAAAAATGGATTCCAGAGCAACCGGTCCCAGCCCAGGCACTGGTTGGGAGCCCTCTGCTCCCCACCCAGGGCGTTTCAGCCAAAGAAAACCTGGGCCAAGGCACATACTCATGTGCAAACACACACACACACACACACACACACACACACACACACACACACACACACACACACACACACATGCAAACACACACACACACACACACACACACACACACACACACACACACACACACACACAGAGGCAAGCACAGGGCCAACGCCAGGGAAGAGGGCTCTGGAAAAGCTAACACACTTGGAAGAGCGTTTGTCCTGCCTTCCCCGAGATCTCTGCCTTGCCTTTGACACCCCGGCCCTGCATCGTGGCTCCCATGCAAGCTGTGAAGCGCGCAGGTGCAACCAGGTCACCTAGATAACAACCTTCCCTCCCGCTGTATTATTCATGGGCTCCCCTCTTCCGGCCAAGCTCCAGTTTCCGATAGCCCTCAGGCAATGCGGACCTGGCTTGGCAGGTCAGCCATGCAGGTCTAGCTTACTGGTAGCATCCGGCCTTCACACCTCACACCCTGCCCTTCCCTTCCTGTAACAGCTTCTTGGACACCAGGTGAGGTGGGAACTCTGGGGCCAAGGGAGAAGGACAACATGGGCACTTTTAGCTGAGTCAGACACTGGACGCTAAAAAAGAACTACGCCATAAGTACATGCAGAGAGAGGGGGATAGAGAGAGCTGTCCCCAAAACAGGATTCCAAATAAGTTCCGAGGCCAGGACACTAGTGTGTCTATTTCTGTTACTTTTGTTGATTTGTTTGTTTGTTTTTGAAACAGGATCTCTCCTGTAACCCTGGATGGCCCTGAATTTGCCATCCTATGCTAGGGTTATAGGTGTAAACCAGCATGCCAGGCCCATCCCTGTTGTGAGTGTGTGTGTAGTTTTTAGCAAGCATGTGGTGCTTAATAAATATTGGCTGCCATAGATGCCTTTTGGGGAAGATGGTTGTCAAAATGAGTGAGGGCGTAAAGGGTCAGAGCCATCGGGAAGACACTGTTCTTTGGGTTGGGAGGTGACCGGGCTGGGACAGCTGGTTGCATATTGCTTACGTCACTGAATCGGTGGGGATCAATAAAAATGATAGATTGACCTAACAGGGGTTGCACGAGTCATCACTGGTTCTGTCACACATAGTTTTGTGTCTTGTGAGAGTCTTGGTTCCCGGATCAGGAGAGTTAGCCACTTGCAGATTTTTAGAGTTTTGTTTCTTCCAGCTTAACAGATGAGTAGTGGGGGTCCTAAGATTTAAGCTTAGGGGTGGGGGGCTCAGCAGCAGGCCTGTCACTAATATCTCAGCATGTCTGGGTGGGGGAGGGGCATGCTTTCCCTGCCATACTGGCTCCTAGTCACCCTGCACCTGCCCACACCCTCAAGCCACCCACCAGGCTTCTGCGGCACACTTAGCAGCCTGAGGGCATCGCATGGACGAACCAACATAGCCATGAGTACTGAGGGAGCCATGGGCCAGCCTGCCCCACAGCAGAGGCCAGGGTGGATACCGAATCCCAGCAGTTCCTAATCAAACCCTCAACATGCAGATAGCTCCGAGGTGCCATGAGGAGGTGACCCTGTCTGTGAGCTCTGAGATGCTGAGATGGCCACTGGCTCATCCCTAAGGCTATCTGGGCCATTCCCCCTCTTAGCTCTCTTAAATTCTCTGCAGATACTGGAGACAGTCAAATATCCCATCTCAGCTTGATGGCAGGAAAAGGGGTGGTCTCTATTTTCTTTTCTTTTTTCTTTTTTTTTTTTT
>NC_034598.1:26068572-26098385 GCF_900095145.1 Mus pahari
TTTTTTGAGTCAGGGTTTCTCTGTATAGCCCTGGCTGTCCTGGAACTCACTTTGTAGACCAGGCTGGCCTCGAACTCAGAAATCTGCCTGCCTCTACCTCCTGAGTGCTGGGATTAAAGGCGTGCACCACCACACCCGGCTACTCTACTTTCAGTAATGGTAATGAGTAAGGAGTTTCAGAGCCTTGGCTCAAATCTGCCTCTGTACCTGCAAGCTGTGTGACTCTGGACAAAGCGCACAACCTCTCTGTGCATCCCCTCTCTCATCTGTGGAAAATAGTTCTGTAGGTCTTATGCCCTAGGGTTGTTATAAGGTACAATCGAGGCACACAGTTAGTGCCTAATAAATGTTTCTTCTCATTAGCACCAGCTCAGACACCCTAGAAGTCCATGATGTCACAGGTCCCAAACTGGCCACTCAGAGGCCTATGATATTTGTTCCCCTAGAGTAGGGACCCCAGAAACACGCAGGGGCTAGAACTGCACGTGCCACCCAGCCTGGGCTCGTTAAACATCTGCCAAATGAATAAATGACCTTGTGGCGTTTAAAATGCTTTAACTACTTGGTAGCACTCGCAATCGGGAAGTTTTATTATCTTTTTTTAAAAGTTAGGTTTTGGTTTTGTTTTTTTAATCCTCTGGAAGAATGTAAGGGTCCCAACAGCCTCAGAGGTGCTCTGCCATCTGCTTAGCAACAGAGGCAGACGGCAGCAGTAACGCTACTTTTCAGCAAGGTGAGCTCATAGAGCTGCCCTACACCTGTCCAGCATCCTAGATCCTGTGTGTCCCCCGAAGACTGCCCCCTTAGGCCAGTGCTGAGCATACGAGAAGCCACAGGCAGGGAGAGTTGCCATTTACCTGGTCCTGCGCATCGGCATGAAATGGCTTCTCAAGAACCCCGAGACCTACTCCAGCCCCAAGTCCAGGAGAAAAAGGGAGAAAGGGCCCTATGTTCTGCTAAGTGCCCCCCAAGACACCTCAGCACTCCAGCCATGACATAACAGACCTCTGCCTGAGAGAATAGGTTCCCCCCTTACCCCCAATGCTCCATGCTCAGCTTCCAAGCCACCCACCCAGTTCCCTGCTTGAAGAACTCAGCTTGCTCTCTACTGCTGTGACGAACACCATGATCAAAAGCAACTTGGGAAGGAGAGGTGTATTCCATCTTACAGCTTGTAGTCCATCCCAAAGGTAAGTCAGGGCGGGAACTAAGAACCAGAGACCACGGAGGAGTACCACGGAGGAGTGCCACGGAGGAGTGCTGCTTTCTTGGCTTGCTTAAGAGTCACAGGGACAGGATGCCACTAGAAAGCCAGCACTCAAGTTCCCATACTGAGATGTGCTGTCAGTGCCATTCACAGATGTCCCATGACAAGAGATTATCACAAGGTTGACATGGTGATTATATGTTGAACCGGTAACATCCAGGGTTGTGTAGTCATAAAATTCACTAGCAAAACTGCCAGGGTTTCGTTTCTTTTCTTTTCTTTTCTTTTCTTTTCTTTTCTTTTCTTTTCTTTTCTTTTCTTTTCTTTTTTCTTTTCTTTTCTTTTCTTTTCCTCTCTCTCTCTCTCTCTCTCTCTCTCTCTCTCTCTCTCTCTTTCTTTTTTCCTCTTTCTTTCTTTTTTCCTTCCTTTTTTGGAAGCTGAAGATGTTCTTGAACTTGGAATCTTCCTGCCTTCCTCTCCCCAGTACTGAGAGTGCAGGTGTGGGCCACCATGCCTGGCTGATATGACTCTGAGGGTAGAACCCCACACCCTATCCACTGAGGCACATCCCTACCTCCTCTTTTTAATTTCGTCATCAGAGTGGTTAGTGGACAGTGCTACCTGAGTGTGTCCTGGGCTATTTTTCTGTCAGGCAAGGATTCTGTGGGTGTTCAGTTAGAGGCCTCTTAAGTGATACCCAGCTGGTACGTGCTTGGAATGAGGTGGAGCTATTGTGGATACCTCCCAACCATGGGAATGGAGGACAACAGAACCCCAGAGGACAGTCTGGAAGCTCCCACCTGCCTTCAAGGTACAGCTTCCCCACCCCTCAACTGCATCCATCGCTAAGACACAGCCCAGAGCCCACAGCAGGGCAAAGGGGTCTCAGAGTCTTGCACTGCTGAGTCTCAGAACTCTCCTGGCCACTGTAAAGAGGGGAGGCACCAACTTCCCAGAGTCAGGGCATCCTGGGGGTGCCAGATGAAGACCTAGGCAAGCCTGGGGCTGGATGAATACCAACTCTCTCTCTGCAGGCAAAGAACAGATAATCTAAAAGACACCATTAGACTTGGGCTGAGGCCAGGGAAGGACAGGGCCTTCTAATGGGTGATACAGGTAGAGCCAGGTGGGGTCCCCGCTGTCCCCTTTATTTCCTCTCTCCGCTCCCCTCCCCTGCCTTCCTCTACCCTCTTCTCTCTCTATCTTTCATTAGCTCCCAAATCACAGTGTTCTTTGAGAAACAGACAATCAAGGTGGTGTGTGTGCAGGTCCTTGTCACAAATGGCATCTCAGTTCCTCTCCAAATGGATGACGGCCTTTAAGGAGGGAGGAAGTAGGGCTAACCGCCAGCCCCAGCAGTCAGGGAGTGGGAGGGGTAGCAGCAGAACAGGGGTACTGAGATAGCCCCAGGCTCCCAAAATGCTGTGGGAGAAGCTGGGGGGCGGCTGTGATGAATGACCCACTAGGGTAAGAGAAGCAGGCTTGGCCCTCAGTTGGTCACTGGCCAAGGCCAGCTTCATGTAAATGCCTCGTTTAATCTGACCGCTTGACCCTAGGCCTCAGTCTCCCATCTCTAAAATGGCAGGACAGGCAGGCACCCATGATGCCTCTGCTCTTCAGTCCAGGCCACAAAAAGTGGTCGGGAGGTCGCAGGCATGGTGGGGAACTGAGAGCTGCAGGTTCAGTCCCATTTAATAGGGAGCTGCAGAGCCAGGGTGAAGTTGCAGGGTTTGGGATTTTCAGAAGGGGACAGAGCAGGCTGGGAGGGGCGGGAGGGACCCTGTATGCATTAGACGTCTGTCTGGGTAGACCACAGACCACTCTTTCAGCCACCAGCACTCTTTCAGATAGGCTTAACTCCAAGCAGAGATTCTGCCCTGAAAGAACTGTTCAGTGAAGCAGGGCAGGGCAGGGCAGGAGCACTGTAACTCCAGCAGTAAAAAAAGGTGGAGACTGGAGGAGTAGATGCTCAAGGCCAGCCTGGGCTACATAGTTTCAGAGCAGCCTGTCTGGGGACTGGGGTCAGGGACAACTCTCAGTTTCTACCCATTCTCTTCAGCTATACACACAGACACAATGTTACCAGACCTAATCAGATGGCCAAAGGTCTAGACCTTATTGTGAAACTGCAGGATCTAACTTTAGGAGTGTAAGTCCAAGTGAAAACCACACACAGAGGTGCACATGTATTCATACACATGAATATACACACAGGTACATGTGTACACACACACACACACACACACACACACACACACACAGATCCTCAGAGTGAACCCCTCAGGTCATCAAGCTGTAGAAGTCAAGGGGCCAGCTCACCTCTATGACAGTATCTTGACCCAAGGTCAAGTCACATCAAAGAGGCTTAAAAAACCTGATTTCCCCATGTACATCAGAGGCCAGGCTTCTCATAGTTTGCACCTTGTTGATTCTCACAGCAAATCTACAAGAAGCTGGAGATTATTCCCATTCTACAGATGGGAAAGCCAAGGCCTGAGTAAACTGAACGCCATCCCAGGTCCTTCAGAACCCAGGGGCACAATGCTGTTTCTGCTTAGTCCCTAAAACTCATGCAGGCTGTACGTTATTATCATCGCCATCCCAGCCCACACTTGAGCAGGGTTCCAAATACACACAAATGTGAATGCCAGTCTCGAGCTGAGTAGTACCACCCAAGGCCATGTGCCTCTTACCAAATGAGCAAGAGAAAGCCCAGGAGCAAAGACCTGAGTCCCATCCGTAAGGGAGCCAATGAGGAGGAGCCACAGTGCCCATCCCACTCCACGCGGCTGAGCCTGATCAGATTCCATGGTGAAAGCCTAGAAGCCGGCTTCCAGTGGCTACTTCTTAAATATGCCAGTTTCTCACTGACACTGGGGACGGGGGGATGGGGAGAGGTGGGGTGGGGATGGGGCAGAAGTATGCATTTTCCGACCTGTGGGACTCCATAAAGTTGCTGCCATAGCAAATCCAAATGAAGATGGTCCATAAATATTCTCACGTTTTCTGAATTGTCTTTTTTGTGCATACGCGCACACACACACACACACACACACACACACACACACACACACACACAATTCAGCACTGCTGCAGACTTTCTGACCAAGTTCTAGAAATTTCCAGTTCCTAAGGTTCGCCTGGGGTCATGATGCTCCCTGGTAAGCCGTTATTCTGACTCATTATATAGTTGCCTCTTGTCTGGCGGTTCTTTTCTCCTTTTCTTTTGAGACAAAGTATCCTGTAGCCCTGCTGACCTCCAACTCCTACATAGTGGAGGATAACCTTGAACTCCTGATTCTCCTGCCTTTACCTCCTGAGGGCTGGGCTTACAGGTGGGCACCACCACGCTGGGGATCAAACCGAGAGTCTCCTGCTCTCTTGGCAAGCGCTCTGCCGACTGGGCTACATCCTCAGCTAGCTGCTCTTTTATTTTTTTTATTTTTATTTTTTTATGGTCCCTGTGCTCTTCAGACCCCACCTCTCCCTATTGTCTCCTATTTGTCTTTGCTTTCTTTGGCTTTTAAGTGTATTTTTAAATTTTTTTTTTACATTTATTTAGTGTGCGTGTGTGTTCACACTTGGGCACGCAGGCAGCAACTTTCATGTGTGTGTGTGTGTGGGGTCTCTCCTTCCACCTTGTGGGTTCCAGAACACTTGGCAGCAATCACCTTTATCCTCTGAGCCATCCTGCCAGCCCCCTGGCTTTGTTTGTTAGAAACAGGAACTTTCTCTGCATGCAGCCCACTCTGGCCTCAAACTTGAAATCTTCCTGCCTCGGCCTCCCAAGAACTGGGCTTGCAGCCATTTGTAACACCAAGCCCAATCCCCCCATGCTACTCTGCATCCTAGACCTTTAAAGCGTGCAAGCTGGTCATCTCAGCATGAAAAGCGTGCGCCCAGATCCAGCAGATGGGGAGCACTAGCCACCCATCCCCAAAAGAGCTACTACCATGAACAGCCAAACCCAGCTGTGGGCCCAACAAACGCTAAAGGTGAGAGAAGACTGAAGGGCATTAGTGAAGCTAGTGCATGGTGGATGCAAACCATACTGCTGGCTGTTCAGCACCTGAGCAGTATCCATGGGAGGCACGGGGTGGGGGATGGGGGGCATACGGGGTGGGGCACAGAGGAAAGACAAGGTATGGGATGTCACAGAGCCAGGTGTCAGAGTCATGCAGACCAATGGGAAAGATGGTAAGAGAAGAGGGAGGGATGAAGTGACAGAGGACAGAGAGGTGGGGGATGGAGGACAGAAAGAGAGGGGGAAGAGAGAGAAGGAGGAGGAGGCCTGGAGAGGCAGCCCACCCCCCACCCCCTCACAGCTCTACACCAAGCCAGGAAGGCTTCCGGAATAGGAGGCACCTGCAGTGTCAGAATCACCCATGTGACCTGCGGAAGCACGGCCTCATCCACTGGGGAGCCAAATGCTCCTATCCTGAATTGTCCCATCCCCTGGGGTCCACCTTGACCTTGCTCAGCTACTAAAGGACAAATAGGACTGACCTAGCACCAAGAGGAACCCAGATTGCAAGAGGTTTTCTCAAAAAAAAAAAAAAAAAAAAAAGTGCTTCAAAGTCCCTATAACTGAATAAGAAATAAACCAGTTCAAAGGCAGCTGAGTTCATTTATAAAACTGCCTTTATACAGGAGAACATGGGATCTCTTCAACCCGACAGCCCAAGAACGCCGTGAGACCATTACGCTAGACTCGCTGGAATCAGCTGGATTTGAGATGGATGAGGAATCACCAGCATCAGCACCAGCAGGAATCATCCTGCCCTATAAGGCCTATGACTCTGCCAGTTGGTGACACACACACCCCGGAGCCACCCTACCCAATGGCAGAGCTGAACTCATCCTGGCAAAGACCTGTGACACCATTGCCCTGGCCAGGCCTTTGACCTCAGCTGCAGCCACTTTGAAGGCACAGGCTCGAAAGCACATGCTGCCATGTTCATCCCCAGCCTCCCACCTTGGTGCAAGGGACCTCCCCTAGGGCAGTAGAAGTGGGAGATCAAAGACTGCTGGAGACAGAGCCTCAGTTGCATCCTTCCCTCCCTATGCGTTCCACAGCGGGCGGGCGCTTAAGCAGCCCCTTCTCTGTGGCCACTCACTGGGAAGCATCACCAGTGGGCCAGTTGAGATCAGAGATAGTCGCTCAGATTCTTCTGCCTAAGGACAGCGCCCACCCATCCCAGAATCTTGGAGGTGGAGCCTTTGCATCCAGTTTCCAGAAACCTGCCCACCTCCTCCTGGCCGCAGCAAACATAGAGCAATATATTACACTGCACAGAAAGACAGACCGCCCTCTATATCTGTTCAAAGCTGGCCAAACGCAGACACTCTTGTGACATCCAAAGGTACAGCCCCAGGGGCTGCCCAACCCTAACATAGGTATCCAGGGCAGAGCTTCATCCACATTTTATTCCAATGTCCTGGAAGGTTCTGTGTACCACAGCACAAACTTAGCAGCCTGCCAAGCTCTGGAGAATCTAATAGGATACAAGGCCTTGATCTGTTGGAAGTTGGGCTGGGGTGCAGAGGATCTGCATTTCGAACAGGGTCCCCTCCCCCAATACAGGTTCTACACCACAGGCCACCCTTGGATTCCAAGATTCCCCTAGGCCTTCACCTCCTAGGTTTTGAATCTACATACACTTTAGCAAAGTAGCCTTTGTAATAGTGAATTGGATGAAATGAAGCGCATCTGATGGCATGACAGGCAAGGTGGCTTGTAGGGAAGGGGTGCTAACAGAGAGAGAACCCCAACTCTCTGTGGCCATAACCTCCCTGCGGGCCATCTATTGAGCAGCTGTGACAGGCCCAACTGACAGAGCTGGGAAAGGCGGGGACAGACATGACTGTGGGGGTGCGGCCAGGGCCAGGGTACCACCCTCAAATGCTCGCCTCCAGCACCTGGGTAAAAGCTCTGTTCACACCAGTGGCTTAGTAGTGTCTTTGCAGACACTGTGTGCTCTATCTCTCTGTGTTCCAGGCAGGCCTCTTCTATTCCCACGGCCAAGGTGTCCCTTGCCCACCCCTCCTTGGCAGTGACATCTGGTCCTACCACCCCCATAGGTGCTGGCCGCATTGCGCCTACCCCTGCACCAGGAGCCAAGCGTTCGTTTCTCCCAGCAGCTTCTGCCACCGTGGGCTGACTCATCACCACCTCGCACCTGGCCCCAACCGTGTGCCACAAGCCCACCCCCACTCCCAGCGTGATTCTTCTCCGGGCAAGAATCTGGTTCGTGCAGGCCCCGCAAATAATCCTCCTGTCCCTTCAGGTTATTAAAACAAACAAACAAAAAAAAAACAAAAAAACAAAAACAGATTGGGGCAGCAGGCATTTGCTAAGGGGCTGCATGAGGGGGGATAAGGGCCAAGGTCTGTTCTGGATGAGAGGACCAAGTGTGCAGAATGGGCGTGTCCGCTTTCCGGGGCGCGTGGGCGTGTTACTACTCCTGCAAGGCTAATTTCTAACCAAGGTGTGACCACGCCAGAACCAGAGAGGAGGGGAGCGGGAGGCGGCCCCGGGGTCGCAGTGGCCAAGGGCACAGGATCTCCGCTTGCCTCTCCAGAGGCACTGGTTCTCTGTGCTCGCTCGGGGCTAGAATGAATGAATGCCAGGCGGATGCCTCGCCACCACCCTAGTGGTGATCTGCACGAAACCCAGCCTGACCTGCGAGGACAACAGGGGCAGTGTTCCCAGGGCTGATCCTGGAGATGAGTAGACATTACCCAAGGCCAGCCAGCCCCGGGGCACGGAAAGCGAAGCGCGAGAGGCACGCGTCTCCCATCGCTGCTAGGGACGCTTCTACCCAGAGCTACCACTACTGGGAAGGTGGCAGAAGTCCCCTGGGGTCTCCTGTGGGCCTAGGAAGGTGAGCAGGGATGAGAACTACGTGACTTCAGGTTCTTCCAACGCCGCTGCCCACCCCTGCGGTGGAAGTGCCACACCCCACCTCCCCTCTCCCAAAAGGGCCCCTGAGCTCAAAAGGGACAGGATGGTTCCCAACACCTCTCTCAACCTAGCTAGACCCAGACACTCTCGGTTGCGCGAAGAGCGAAGCCCGCGAATGTCGCGGTCCCTAAACGGGGCTCCGGGTGGCGCGCGTCTCGCCAAGGCCAACACGTAGGGAACTGGAGTTCCCAGGAATCAAAGTTGCCGCGCGTCCAGCCGCGGGCTGGAACGGAACGCGGAATAGAGGGGAGACCCGGGCGCTCGCCCCGCGACGATCGCTCCGGGAACAAGTGGCTTTGCCGGCTGAGGTCGAGGCCCCAGGGTTCTAACTTTGGCGGCACGCAGCGGGCGCTAGGCTTAGGAGAAGGAAAGGGGATCGGGGAGAGAAAGGCGGCGAGAGACTCTCGGTACCGTGTGCGCAGGTGGAGCAGCGTTGCACCGCGCCTCGGGATCTGCTCGCCACCGGCTCTACCCCCACGGGCCACCTGCTCCAGTCTTGGCCACCGCCGCTTCTCGCTGCCGGCGCGAAGGTCGCTCTGGGATCCACTCGGGTCGCCCGATCCCGGCTCGCTGCTCGCTGGCTGCAACTTCAGACGCGCAGCGAGATCAGAAAAGGCTTGCCCCACACGGAGCACACGGGGACTCGGGACCAGCGTGCTCCATCCCCGGAGCCCGCTCTTTGCTGCGCAGGTCAGCGCTCCGCTGCTGTGGGACGTGTTCCCGGGCCGTGCATCGTGTCTTGCTCCGAGCCGCAGCCGCCGCTCAAGTCCGCGATCAACTTTCCCTCGCTCCTCCGCCCCGCGCGGCCCCGCGCCAGTCCCCGCCTCCTGACGCGCCGCGCTCCCCTCGCCGCGCCCGAGCTCCGCCCGCCCGCGCCCGCGCGCCTCACCCCGAGCCCCCGACCCCGGACCCCGTCGCCAGCCCGACAGTGACCCTGACCCCAGCAGGGAGCCCACATGGGAAGGTGCCTGCACTAGCTGCGGATGCCATGACATTGGCTGCTATGGCAGCTAGTGGAATCCCTCAAGGGGCAGGAGGGAAACAGCAAAAAACGAGCCTTGGGAGCATGTCCGAGCTGTTCCTGCGTGTTCGCGATCTCGCAAAGGTCCGGGATCCAACCGCAGCCTCCCGCCCGAGCCGAGCCGAGGCCCGAGGCTGCGACGCTCTCGGGAAGCAGGAAGGCGCACCGCCTAGGTGAGGCCGCGCCATCTGTTGGCTTTAAGCGCCCCCTTTCTGCTCCCGGAGTAGCTGAAAGGTTCCTCCGGTCGCTACTGGCCACCGCTGTCAACATTCGCCTTCCTCTGCCTCAAGACTGTGGGCCCACCTGCGCCACTGTGACTCTGCAACCCAGGCTGCCTCTGATGCTAGAAACTAGTGGTCCCGAGTCAGAGACACCCTGGAGATCCCCAGGCACCTTGACCCATGGGATACCCCTCGGTAGCAACCCGATTAAAGGAAGATTCCTCCACCTTCTTGCAAGCCTAGCAGACAGCCTTCGAGCTGTTGACAGGGAACACCGGGCGACTTTACTTCCCTAGCTAATGGCCCCATGACTGGCCAGCTTATTGATACTGGCTGCCTGGAGCCAGGGTCTAGGTTTCAACTTATTTCACCTTCAACACAGGTTTCTGCTGGGTCCTGAGGTTAGCCCAGGTTTTCTGGCAGAGAGGCTGTTTTGGGAAGGCCAGTGACTGGCAAGGGATGGAGGCAGGAATTGTACCGGAGTAACTGTGAATCTAGAGCTCCAGTCTTTTAACATTCATTTGTTCGTTCGTTGATTCGTTCGTTCGTTCCTATTGGCTACCATGTGTTGGCTCCTGAAATAGGCTGAATATGGCTCTCCACCTCAGGGAAACCCTCTAGAGAGGAACCAGTACAGGGAAGCATATAAACAGGTAATGATACAGCCAGAATCACAACACCTCCATGACTCTCTCAAAGACTCAAGGAGAAGGTCCCAGGAAGCAGCCCCGGGTGCTAGATAAGCCTGCAGGGTTGCAGAAACACAGAGGTGAGGCAAAGAAGAGTCAGGCAATGGCACCTGGGAAAGAGAAGAAAGCGAGACAAGCATGGTGAGGTAAAAGGCAGAAAGGAAGGCTAGATAGGAGAGACAGCGTGTGCTGATTTCTGTGGTGGGAAAGAGCTGAGATATGGTCAGTGAGGGACCACATACAGCGAGGGTAGAGGGTGTTTGGTGGGCATGCAGGCCTTCATCTGAGGTCTTGTTCTGAGGTGCTGTGGATCCAGCTCTTGGACATGCTAGGCATGTGATCTGCCGCTGGGCTGCACCTCTGGGCAGGGGTTAGTCTTTTATCCTAAGAGTAATACTTCAAACAGATCCCCAGGGACAGGGGTAGGGGTGGGGAGGCAGGATCTGATCTAGCTGGGAAAAGGGACCCTGGGCTGGGCAGCAGGAACAGAACTGCTTCACTGATAATGTTTTCCCCGGGCTGCCGCTCTTTCAGATGACCAGCCAGTGTTCTGTTCCCAGCCAGTGTTCTGTTCCCAGCATCCACTGTGACATCCAGCTCCAGGAGATCCAATGCCCTCCTCTGAGATCCACAGGTACCAGGATACATGTGCACAAACACTCATCAACATAAATAACAATAATTGTCAAGTGCTGTAAAGCCATGTGTTCTAGAACAGGGATCAAATGGCTGCTAAACAGCCCAATCTTCCCCCATCACCTTATTTTGTAAATAAAGTTTTATTAACACTAACATCCAAGGACACTGCAGACAAGCCTCTGTGTTTGGGGATTCCCTTCATGCTACATGCTGCATGGCTGGCAAATCCAAACCCCTGACTCTCCAAATCCTCAAGGGAAGGGGTTGGGGAGCAAATGTACCTCAGGGACTGGAGATGCTCAAGTGTCTGAGAACAAACCACATGTATGTGCACACAAATGTATGCACACTCACTCATATCTCAAGGCTGCCAGAGGCCGTTGACAGAGGTGTCTTAGAGCTCAAGTGGGGGGGGGCGTGGGGTGTGGTCAACAATGACTGGTGCTGGCTTCTGAGGGGGCTTTCAAGAGGCAGCCTCTATGAAGAGTAGAGCAGGAGAACCCCACCCCACCCCCTCACAAGGTACTACAGAGGGTATGAGGGTCAGTGCACTGACAGAGTTGAGCCAGGCAGGCCAATGGGCGGCTAAGCTGAGACAATGCTCTTGGGTATCCTGGCATCCCAGCTTTAGATAAGTCAGGAATCAGGGGACCTGAGCTCCAATGTCTGTTCAGCTGGATGCTTTGAGGTGGGACAATGGACCTCAGAGGCCTCATGTTCTTCATTCATATAATGAACGTATTCTCCAGGTCCCCACAACTAAGGCTTTCTGGTTAGTTGTCATCCTATTTGTGGTACTGGGGATTAAACTTAAGACCTTGCATGTGCTAGGTGGGTGCTCTGTCACTGAGCTATACCCCAAGCCCCTTGTCCTTTTCAACTGTGACTTCCCAAACTGTCTTGGGCCAATTTACATGGGACTGAAACAAGACGGAGCTCCAGGAAACCATCACCTTCTCAGAAGTGGGACACCTTGCTTCTGCTCATAGGGCCTCTTCGGCACCTACCTTGATTGCCCAAGCAGCCTTCATGTGCTCACCCTATGCCAGGAAAGTCAGGGTGTGGTCAGCCTGCAGTCTCGAGTATGTAACAGACTCAAAGCTAACGTCTGTCCCACAGTGGACGATCTGGGGATTCAAAGGGCTAAGGAGGTCCCCCTGAGCTTGATGGTCGTAAGAAGTGCTATAAACCTCCAGCCAGAGGTAGGGATGTGGGAAAAGAGAAAAGCTGAGTCTAGCTAGATGCGATGACACCTATGATCCTAGCACCCAGGATGCTGAAGCGGGAGGATTATGAGTGGAGTACAGCCTGCAGAGATGGCAGGAACATCGGGTGGAGAGCCTGAAGGGGAGCACTCGGGCTGTCCCTGGGAAGACACAGGACAGCTGTTCACCCTGTAGTATGGCAGCATCTTGAAGTTCTGCAGATAATGCAACCAGAAGCAGCACCAGGTGTTTGTGGGAAACTCGGAGCTGGGGAGAGGTACTCAGCACAAGTACCCTGCCCAATGTGACCGAAATGTCATCCTTCTAGTGATTATGACCAATATGGCCCCGGTGACCTGGCCACTTTGTCTTCGAAACTCAAGTGGAGAAAAGCAAAGGCAAAAGGGCTGTGGCCGACTGCCTCACACGCGAACATCTTGCCCAAACATCTAGAGCTATCTCTCTTACCCGTGGGCAGCTTCCAGCCAGACTCTGGGCTGGAGAAGGGAAGATGAAATGTGCCCCAGCTCCAGGTGGCTCTGGCTGGCTTCCTGGAGAAAGGGACACCTCCCAACCAGACATGTTTTCTTTTTATCAGGGATCAAAAATAAGGCCTCTACATCCTACGTCCATGCACTACCACGAAACTCCACCCCTGGCCTATTGCGGTGTGTTTGCCTCACGGACACACCAAGAGCCCAGTTGGCTTGCTCGCACTCCTTCCTTTGGCATGACCCAAGGAAGAGAAGTAGGGGTGGGGAGGCAGAGAGGGATGAGTGGGAATGAATGGGACCAAAGTAGGGAGGGCACGGGAGGGGAGGAGGAGGGAATGAGACTGGAGAGGTGGGGCTGGGGGCGGAGCTGGAAGGGAGGAGGAGGAGGAAATGAGACTGGAGGGGTGGGGCTAGGGGCGGGGCTGGAAGAGAAGAGGGATGCAGTGAGAATGAGGTGAGGGAAGGAAGGGGAGGGTGGAGGAGAAGGGAGAGAGGCAGCAGAATAAGAAACACTGGAAGGAGGAAGTGACGAAAGGAGGGCCAGGATCTGTTGTTGCAAACATCTAGTTCATTGGGTCTGGATGGGCTGGGCCTTGGCATGGTGGCCTTCAAAGACCTTTCCCACTACACAGCTGCCCCTGGAGGAGAGGGACAAATTAGGGGAGGCAACTCCCGCTGGCTACCACACAGTGGGCCTGGGCTTTAGCCATCTTTCCTAAGCCTCAGTTTCCTGAACAGTAAACAGGCACGGGAGCCCCGAGTCCCTCTGACCACCACCCTAGACTGTCATTCAGGTAAAAAGCAAAAGTCTACACGAAAGCACTCTGTGAATACAACGCGCAACAGCCTCTCCTGGGCTTGGGGCCGCCGCCATTATTGTGAGCGCCCGCAGCCAACCCTCCTCTGTCGCTACTCCCTTTTCCCCCTCACCACAGACACTGAACCCCACCTCATTGTCATCCCTCAGCTGGCAAGACCCCATTTGCTACTTCCTGTTGGGTCCCCAGACTGCATCCCTCTCCCGGGGGCCCCTGCTACCATAAAACTGACACGTGTGTGCCTGTACTAGCTTTGTGGGTCCACAGAGCCAGGCGCAGCTGTAGCAACTCAGCTCTCAAAGAAGCAGGTTTGGGAGGGTGCCACAGAGGGCGGGGCACCCAGCTGCAGCTCACTGGCCCCCTCCGGGAGGCCCCCAAGGTGTGGGCATCCCTGGGCCCAGCCCCGGAGGCTCCCCATCCCCTACGTGGCCTGGGAGTTGGGCTCTTTCCCCCACATTCTGCCCGGCTCCTGTTTCCCGGCCCATCATTTATTTATAAGGTGTTCATAGGGAAATGAATGACAAAAAAGTTAGAAGCTAATTAAAGCTGGCACGGATTGGCACACGAGGCCATGAATTATTCATGGGCATGGAATGGCGCTTGGTGGCTAGGATTGGCACCAAGTGCCCCCGGGCACTCATAGGAAGGAAGTGGTTCTGGGCGCCCCGCCCCCCAGCTCCATCTTGGCTGTCTCACACAGGATTCTTCTCGGAGGGCCTTGAAACCCAGACCTGCGCCTCTGCCAGGAGTGGCTGGAACCCCTATCCCATCCCTCCACCCTAGAGGATACCTCCTCTGTCTGTGCCCAGCCCAGCATCCCATGCTGGGAGAGACATCAACACCAACAACACAGGCCAGACTCACTCTGAGGTATCATCACAGATGACAGCGGGACTAATTTTGCCAGACCAGGGCCACGCCCACCTCTGTGCAATGGGGGAAGGCCATTCTATGGAAGACAAGGGTGGATAAAGAAGGCCAGCTAATTACTGGCAAGGCATCAGAATGAAAGACCCTACTCAAGGCCACGAACTCCACCCCAAACCCTGGGATGTACTCACAGGTAGAGAACCGGAGGCCCAGAGAGGGACAGGTTCTATATTTAAGCCACACAGCAAATAACAGTAATGGTGCTAGGATTGAGAGCAGCTCCCAGTGCTGTGTGTGGATTTGCTCACTCAGTCCTTACCACATAAAGATACTGACAGATGGGGAAACTGAGGCAGCTGGAGGTCAGAAAGGTAGCTTGCCCAAGGCTACTGAGCTAATGTGTCACAGTCTGGGTTATACAGCACTGAGTCTGTCTGACTTCAGGCTCTTCCCCTATGGGAAGATCCCCCCCACCCTCATTGGCCTTCAGACAATTCTGAAGGTGGGATGGAGGGGTTGCCATAGGAACAGAACTTCATATTCAACCATCCTGAGCTGCCTTCCCTACACTCCTGAAAGCTCCCACCTGGAAAAGCCCCTGGGGTGAGAAGGACGGATTCGGACCCTCAGAGCCGTGGATGTGAGTTCTTGTGGTGGCCCCTGATTCTGACTTTGAATACACAGCCTAACCCTTGGGTGCCTCATCTATAAAACGGAGCTGACAACTGCAAAGCTTGGAGTTGCGGGAGAGGGAGTATTAGTGGCTTCTTTCATCCTTGTGGCAAAATTCTAAACCAGAAGGGTTTATGTCAGCTCACGGATTGAAGATACAGTCCTCCACAGTGAGGAACTCACGGAGGCGGGAACACGGAGGTGGAGGGCCATGGTGCGTCCGCAGTCAGGAAGCAGACAGGCTAGTGCTCGTGCTAAGCTCACTCTCCGTTTTGTTCCACCCAGGACCCAGCTCATGAAATGGTGCTGTTCACAATTACAGTGGACCTCCTACCTCGATTCACCTCACCTAGAAACTCCCTCATGGACACGGAGAAGTGTTTCCTTGGTGATTTTAGATCATGCCACAGTTGACAATCATGGCTCAGTCTGCCCATCTGTAAAATGGTGTATGGCAGCCGAGCTGATGTGAGGGTGGAGGGAGCTGGGGCTATAATGTGGTATTCAGCAGACATAGCAAGTGCTCCTAAAACTGTAGCCATGGTCACCAGCTGTCTTGGGACTGGGGAACTTTGCTCCTTCTGGTCCCCAGGGGTATGACACAGAGAGGTCTGTGTACTGTGGACAGAGCAGGATATGCTGTGAATCAGAAAAGAGCACACCAACACGTCAGACCACATACCCAAACCACTGTTCTCAGATGAGTGTGTTCCTTCCTAAAGAATCTTCTTTGTGCATATGGAAATGTTCAGTGTTTAGCTGGGAGCAAGCATGGGAGAGAGGCATCGATCATGGCACACGTCTGTCCTTTTGACTTCTGGACCATATGAATAGCTCAAATTTGAAAATAAACATAACAGGGGTGCTCCAGGCAGAAGGAAAGTGGTCCCAGATGGAAGCCTGAATGTTCGGAGGGAAGGAAATGGGAGCAGCGTGCAGACAGAGCTCCTGGTAAACACAATGATCATGGATGTAAAAGGCAGGAAAACGAATGTTTAACATCAAGAACTTAAGGTCACGTGATCATAGGACGGGTGTCAGGAAGAGCTTGCAAGACTCGGGGTGTTTTAAGGTCCCTGCATTGTCTAAGAGGTTGGTAAGGAGGTGACTACATGATCGCACCAGTAACTCAAGGACTCTCTTGTCTCTCGCCCTCCCTGATGGGACAGTAATTCAAAGGATCGCTAAGTAACCAGCGGCGGGGGGAGCAGGATCGTGCTTAAACACTCACACACACTCATATACTCATGCATAATCATATACACTCACACACACTCATACACACACACACTCACATACACACACTCATATACTCACACCTACTCATATACACACACACTCATACACACACATATATATTTATATACTCACATAGTCATATACACACACACTCATACACACATTCATATATTCACACACACTCATATACACACACATATACACATTTACATATACTCATATACTCACACAGTCATACACTCACACACTCATACACACACTCACACACACAATTACACACACTCATATGCACTCATACACACATTCATACACACTTACACACTCATACACATACTGACACTCATATACACTCACACACACTCATATATACTCACTCACATACACACTCACACATTTGCACTCATGCACACCCATATGTACTCATACACACTCACACACTCACACACTCATACACACTCACATACAAACTTATATGCACTCACCCACACTTATACATACACACTCATATAACACACACATACTCACACTCATACACACACACACTTACACACTCACACACACACATGAGCATGTGCTGAAATGTTAAGGAATGGCTGCTAATACATACAGTCATACCATACACATCATTCTAGAACTTGCTTTTGTTTTGTGGCTTTGTCTCCATTGTCACACGGTGAACCTGTCCCCTCATTACCTCTGCATGTGTTCCAGTAGAGGGCAGCTAGGATAAAACACCAATCTACCAGGTCCCGTGTGGCTGGTCTCAGCTATGGAGCTGGCTAGGGAGTGAACAACAGGTCAGGGAGAAGGCATAGCCTGTGGGGACTGAGGAACATTGGGCAAGGTCTGCCCTCGTGGGGCTCAGAGTCTCCCACTAGCTACACACAGAGAAACCTAATGCCCTTTATGGAAGAAGAGCGGGCTGGGTGTAGTAGAACACACCTGTAATCCCAGCTATTTAAGAAGCTGAGGCAGGAGGATCACAGTCCAAAGGTCAGCTTGGGCTACCAATGAGTTCAAGGCTATCCTTGGTAATTTACCAAGATGCCATCTTGAAGTAAAATTTAAAAGAACCGATAAAGATAAAGAAAGATAAATCTTTATCATTGAGCATGGAAAGGTCTGGGTTTGAATCCCCAGTGCAGCTAAAATAAAACAAAACACAAAAACAAAACGGTACACCCTCCAGCAGACATCCGGGCCTCCTCTGGGCCACACTGCGTCACACCACCCGAGAGAAGAGCCACTTCCATTTTAACCAGATTGTAAAGAACAGGAAGCAGTTACAGAGAGGGGAGTGTGCCTACGGAGCTCTAGATGTGGCTCAGAGAACAGAATTCAGTCTGACTCTGCCACGATCTATCTGAAGGACCCTAAGCAGGTCACACACTCACCCAAGCCTCCTCACCGACAAGAATCATGGAGTGGGAGGTTTGGGGGGAGGGCAGTCTTTCCTGCTTAGGGAGGTCTCAAATCATCTCATACTCTCAGAATCTTCTCAAAGAAGTTTAAGAGGGTTGGGTCAACAAGCTCCCTCAAGCCCTCCACAGCTCTATGCTGCTGTGATTTATAGTATTGTCCCCATTTCGCTGATGAGATCATTGAGGCCCAGTGGCTATTAACTGGACTGTAGGTAAGATAAATGAAGTGGAGGCCTCTGTAGCCCCAGATGTTAGCTCTTTACTCCATGGGTCCAGTGGTCAAGGGACAGCTCCCAAGGGTAAAGACCTAGGGTGTCTTCATTTTGGAGCCATAAACCTATAGCCACACAGAAGCAAGGGAGGGATGGCGGGGTTGGGGGGAGGCATTCACAGGCTCCCAACTGGTGTACTTAGAATGTTGGGTGCGCACACCTCTTCTGTCCCCCACTTACCTGGCCAGAGCTGCTCCAGCTTTCTCCCAACCAGCACCCAGGAGGCTGAGCACCACAGGCGGGTGCATCTTGGGCACTACAGGGCATGAGGAAGTGTTCTACAGGTACTGGGACGTGGTTGGTAGGAGTCTGAGGTGAGGTAGTGAGGTTCAGAGTCATCCCCCATCAACTCGCCTCTGTCCTCTGTGAGCCAGTGTGAGGTCCATGAGGGTGAGCAGGAGAGATTGGGTGTGATGGCTAAGTGAGGACACACGGACCAACATTATGAGGAGACAAAGACAGGAAGAGCCAGCATCCAGGCAGGCATGGCACAAGAGCCACCACTGTCCATGGGGATCATCCTGGCAGACATGGCACAAGAGCCACCACTGTCCATGGGGATCGTCCTGACCGCTCCTGGCTGGAGGTACCTGCTGTGGACCAGGACATCCCATCAAGCTCTCCTAATGTTCTAGAAATAAAACGCCTGCACTCTGCAGGTGAGGAAAGGGCTGCGGACCAAGGGTCCGGTGCTACAGGCTTGTAATCTCAGGCACTCGAGAACCTGGAGCAAGAAGACCATCAAGTAACCCCAGGCACCTTGGCAAGTCTCACCTCAAAACAACAAAAAGGTTGAGGTTGCAGCTTGCTGGTAGGCTCTGGGCTCAATCCCCAACTCTGGGGGGGAAAAAATCTTAATTGTGTAAGCTGGCTATGGCCAAGGACCAACCAAGAAGTAACGCGGGGGCCCCAAATCCCCCTAGAGAATCTCCCCAGAGCCCGCCAGCCCCTCTTCTGCCGAAGCCAAGTAGCTTTGGAAGAAAGCTGGAAGCTGCTGTCCAGAGGCATCCGGGAAACCTAGAAGATAATGCCACCTGATGAGGGTTACCCAGGGCACAAAGGCTCCCATTCCCCAGGGGAGTCCAGATCTGCAGTGCAGGGCGCCACCTGGGGGCGGATCGCAGCACAGCACTCTCCCTCCAGGTTGGGTGGAGAGCTGGCAAGATTCCCACAGAAAGCTGGACCAAAAACCACACCCTTCTGGTGTCCCCAGCGCCACCTGTCCCTCACTCTCTTCCCAAATCAACTGAAAATCGCCTAAGGCTTAGGAATTGCGGTGGCTCAGCTGTGTGACGCTGGGCAAGTTGCTGCCCTTCTCTGGGCCCCACCTACTCCTCTGGTTGCACTGGGTAGAAGAGAGAACAGATAAGTCTGGCTTTAAACTGAAACCGTGACAATTAAGGTTAACTAACCTCTGTGTGCCTCGGTTGCTCATCTGGAAAATGGGTTGATGATCCAGTTACTTACTCTTTTCCATCAATCAAAGAAGAGCTTGGCTCCTAGGAGTGCCCTAAGAATGTTCCAGACAGCTCCTAGAGCCCATACTCTGGCTGTGGACTCTGTACCAGCCAGGAGCTCTGGGGTAGGACAACAGTGTCTAGGGGGGAGCTCCTACCCCTCCTAAAGTCTCCTCTTACCTCATACTGATGCCTTGTGGACACAGTAAGCACAGATCTCCTCAGATCTGCAGTCTACAACCACAGAAGCTGATGGTAACCACCCCAATTAGAATTCTGGGGAACTAGAAACAGGTGCCCTGTGCCCCAGCTCACCCCAGGCTCAGTGAGAGGAAGCAGCAACTATAGACTCCCTGGAGCATTAGAGGGTCAGCTGAGGCAGGGGCTCCCCTCTCCTCCCTGCCAGCGACATGCAAACCAGCATGGGGACAGCCCCGGCTTCGGGCTTTATAGGTATAGTGTTTCTCAGTGTGAGCTTCAGTTTCATCATTGGTGAAATGTGGGTGTGACCCATGGTCTCTCCCTTGGCTGTAAGAGAAAGCTCCCGAATGTCCTCCATCGATGGTGGCCTGGGGGTGCAGCGCTTGCCTAGCACATACAAAGCCCCAGGGTCTATCCTCAGCACCACATAAGCCTGAAATGCTGTCATGCACCTGTAATCCCTGGGGAGTGAAGGCAGAAGCGTCACCAGATCAAGGATAGCCTTGGCTAAGTAGTGAGTTTAAAGCCAACCTGGGTTACATGAGATCCTACTCAAAAAACAAATAAACAGAAATCAATACCTCCCCATCCAGATTAAGTGTCGTCGTGCATGTAATGCCTGTCCTTATTGGTGCACTGGGGACAGGAAGGCAGGGCTAGCTGCTGAGGCTATCGGGAGGAACGCAATGGATGTCTCTCCTCCTTTCCAACACTGGGGAGAGAACAAAGGTGGAAAGAAGGAGCTTCTGCTTGCCACACACCTCAGCCTCTTGCACCTTCATTTACGTCCTAAGAACGGCCACTGGGCTTCTCTGGAGCCCTGCATGGAGTGTGCGCATCACGAGCCTGTGGTGGGCGTGTTCACCCATCCTTTCAGGAACATCAGAAGTGGGCACTGTCTGCGTTTCATAGAAAAAATCAAGGCTCAGAAAACCTGAAGTGGAGGAAGCTGGATTCTAACCATGGTGTGGGCTTGTTGGTTGCTAGGGAATGATGCCTGGCTCTTTTCAGATTCCGTGGGACTTTAACCCCACCACCCCGTATGCCCGTTAGCCATCGCACCCCAAGTATACAGGAGAGGAAACTGAGCTTCCGAAAGGGAAAGGAGGCTCTGGGTCCTTTTCCCTGCCTTCCTGGCGGATGCCTTGGGAGTCAAACAGATTACAGTAATCAGCTAATGCCTGCGTGGGGCTCGGAGATGAAAAACCCTCATTGAGTGTGCTAAGTATGATGATTAAATGGGAAGGTGGAATTAGCCTCACAGGGGGAGCTGGCTGCAGCCACGGGAGAGGATTAGCCACTCGCTGAGAGTTTAAGATGCAGGTGGGTAGGAGAGGGGACCGGTCCTGCTCATCGCAGAATGAGAGAGTCTGGGGACCTGGGAGCCGTGGTCGAGCCAAGTGATGACAGGCCAGTGGTCAAGGAGAGCAGAGTGGACCCTCAGCTCCTCACCTGCTCATTCATTCATTCATTCATTCACCTCCCTAGCCAGAGACCTCAAACCAGAGCAATGACTCATTGCAATGAACATTTGCAAGAGAAGATGTGTGGGCAGAGGGGTAGACTGAGGGACATAGTACATAGTACTGTGACATAGTACAGCTTACACACTGAGATGTTTTCTATGCTTTGTATTTGTTGTTTTGTGTGTGTGTGTGTGTGTGTGTGTCTGTCTGTCTGTCTGTCTGTCTGTCTGTCTGCATCTATGTATATATTTTATTTTACAGGGGAGGTTGCAAGGGCAAAAGGTGGATACAAGGGAACGGGGAGATGAGCGGGACTGGGGTGCATGATGGGAAACTCACAAAGAATCAAGAAAATGTTTAAAAACAAACAAAACAAACAAACAACAACGAAACCCACAAACCAAGTGTAGTGACGCTTGCCTGTGATCCCAGGGAATGAAGATTCATGCATCTGTGGCCAGCCTGGGCTATAGTGTGAGACTCTGTTCCATACAGCAGAACCCAAAAAAGTAAGTAAAAATAAAAAATAGAGGGGCTGGAGAGATGGCTCAGCAGTTAAGAGTGTTCTTCCGGAGGTCCTGAGTTCAGTTCCCAGAGACCACATGGTGGCTCACAACCATCTATAATGAGATCTGACGCCCTCTTCTGGTGTGTCTGAAGACAGTCACAGTGTTCTCACATACATAAAAATGAGTAAATTTTTTTTAATCTTTTAAATAAATAAATAATAGATTCAGGGCTGGGGACATAGCTCAGTGGTAGAGTGCTTGCCCTGGGTTCTGTCCTCGATACTGCAAAAACAGCAGAAACCAAAATAAAACCTTCACACAGAGTCAAACAAATCATTGCAGGCACAGTGTCACAGAGAGAAGGTGGTGGCTGCTGTGTCCTCTTCTCACCTGGGCCATCAGGGTCAGCTTGTGACACAGTGTAGCACTGGGTGTCCTAGTGACAGCCAAAGGAACTCTGTCTATCTCTTCCCCTCCCCCCCAAGGGCAGGATGCTGGCATCCTGGAGGTAGGACCTACCTTTGGGGCAACAGCAGCAACAGCAACAGCTTAGGCAGAGTTCTGAAAAACCCAGGAGTGGCCCTGAGGTCCCTGTTCAGTGGGTGATGGAGGGAGGGCCCTGAATTCAAAATAGGAGACATAACCAACTCGCTACTCTAACGTGACCAGGAAAGACAACACTATGCTCTTGCCAAATGGCTGGAATTCAGGTTTGGAGACTCCTGCCTGGGTTTCCTATGAATGGTACCTGCCGCATCGGGGGACTGTTTACACTAACATACATGCAAATGCTATAAAAGATCTACCCTGTAGGTAACTTTAATAGGTAGAAAAGGACCACTGGCATTTATAAGTGAATATTTCTGCTCCGTTGTTTTACTTACATTTACTTTTTTTATAAAAACAAAACCAACCACGACCACCAACAACAAAACCTAACCTGTGTACATGGACTGGCAAGAGGGCTTGGTGGGAGCTTGCCACCAAGCCTCATGATCTAAGTTTGATTCCCCAGGGCCTACATAGTGGAAGGAGAGAACTAATTCACCCAAGCTGTCCCCTGATCCATACATACATGGATCACATGCCTCCCCCAGTAAAACAAATCTTAAAATCCCTGTGTATCACTAATAGAGGATCAATATCACCTGTCATAAGCAGAGAGCAAGAAACCTTAGAAAGACTAGTAATACTCATTCATTTCCAGTGGGCAAGATCTCGAACCTGGGTTGACTCTCTTAAAAAGAACATAGGCCAGCGAGATGGGTCAGTTAGTGATTGCTTGTTGAACAAGCATGAGGACTTGAGCTGTGCTCACCTTAAACCCCAGCACTTGAGAGGCAGAGACAGGCCGATCTCTGTGAGTTCGAGGCCAGCCTGGCCTGCAGCGAGACCTATGGTCCCTGCCCAGGGAGGATTATGTATGGCCCTAGAGTAATGTTTCTCAACCTGTGGGTCCCAACTCCTCTCTGGGGGTTGAAATCAGATATTTACATTGCGGTTCATAACAGAAGCAAAATTAGAGTTTTGAAAGAGCAATGAAAAATCATTTGATGGCTGGTGAATTGCCACAACACGAGGAACTGTATTAAAGGGCTGCAGCATTAGGAAGGTTGAGAACCTCTGAGCTAGAGGAAAAGAAGTATTCAACAAAGGAAGGTGCTGCGAGGTCTCTACTAATCTCCGCTAATCCTGGCTATACGCTCTAATAAGGCCCAGCTATGAGTGTCTAGAAAGATAGTGGACAATGGGCAAGAAGAAACAAGAGCTGTGCCCACCTCCAAGAGAGAAGAGTTTCATTCTAGTAATGAAAGCCCTGCCCAGCCTGCCCATAGGGGCATAAGTATAGGGCAAGGTCTACATAGACCCTCCTCACAGGTTCACAACGTTGGCAAGGGACTTAGGTATCCCAGGTCCCTAGAACATGTTCCAGCATGGCTCCGGGCTGTCAGGTCCCTTTGGTTCTATAACTCTGTCCAGGGGATAAGATTTTTTTTTTTAAAGGCTCTGAGAGTTTGTGCTAGTTTTATTTTCTCATGGCTCTGATCAAATGCTTGACAAAAAAAAAAAAAAAAAGGCAAGTTGAGGAAGTGTTTAGGTGGACTTCCGGCTTGAGGAGAAATAGTTCATCCTGGTGAGGAAAGGGTAGCAAGCCAGAGTGCGATGCAGCTAGTAACACTGCATCTGCAGTCAGGAAACAGAAACAGAAGAGATTGCTGGTGCCCAGCTCTCGTTCTCTTTGTTATTCAGTCCCCAGCTTAGGAGCTGCCTAAGCTTAGCTTAGGGGATGGTGCCGCCCACATGGGTCTTGCCCTCCCTGATAGGCTTGCCCAGAGGTGTGCATCCTAGTTGAGTCCAAATCCAGCGAGAGTGATGATAGAAGGGAGCCATCCAATGGCCCTGCGAGCACAACACGGGTTCGGAAAAAAAAAAAAACAAACTCAGCGTCAGGTTCGTGTCCCAGCATGATCAGAATTTTGGCGTCCGCAAGACAAATAATTCAAGATCTTGGGCTTCAGAGCAGTCAGCGACTCATCTAGAGTCCCCCCAGTTCTAAGCCAGCCCTAATTCTCCCCCACATTTCCAGAGTCGAAGTGGCTGGCCTTTATACAATAGGACAGGATGTGAGGAATGGCAAGAACAAAAAAACAGAAAAGGAAGAGTTGGGACTTTTGCCACCTTCTCACAACCTCCAAGAGGCCAGTCACTCAGCACGAAGCTGGCATCAGCTGGCCTGACACGTTGGGGGGCACCTGACCCTTCCCGTTCAGTCCCTGGGAGCTTGGTAAGCAGAAGGTGAGCTCCAGACATCTCTTCTCAGAAAGGGGACTTTTGAAGAAGCGAGGCCAGACTTCTGCATTTTTAGATCACGGGGCATCATTAGAAAATGCAGAAGGTTCGGTTTCTGTTTCAAAGATTGTTTGCTGAGTGGCAGTGGCTCATTTCTCTCTTTGAGTCTCAGCAAAAACTCGGGGGGGGGGAGAGAGAGAGAGAGAGAGAGAGAGAGAGAGAGGAGAGACTGAGCCTTACCTCAGCAGCTAATGAGCCCCAGAGAGCAGGTAGGAGGTGTGACGCCCTCACTGCAGGTGGTGGCCCTGCACCCCACCTGGGTTCCAACGATGCCCGCCAGAAGTGAGATCACAGATCTGTATCTAGACTCGCCCCTCAGTCCTCACCCTTCTTCACCTCACCCCGCCCCCGACCTCCCACAGACTTCAGGTGAGAGGGAACAGGTGGAAAGATGCAGTGGAGGAGGAGGGAAGCCATGCATGGGGGGTACACAGAGAGGCAGAATGTGGCACTTGAAATGCAGAGGGCACCCCAAGTTCGTGACTGTGTCTGCAGAAGGCTGAATGAGCACGAGATGCACCGGCTCCTTCCGGGACCTTCCAGGCGAGCCCTCAGCCAGAACAGGAACAGATGAAGTCTTCACACCCTCTCCAGCCAGGGGCAAGCTCCTGACAACCGTCATCCATCTTTCAGAGCATGGTGGTCCTCCTACGGGCCGCACTGGTAACATCTGGGAACTTGTCATCATCACTCCTGGGTTATGAAATGGGGCCCGGAGGGTGGATCAAGCCCTCTGCGTCCTGGCAAGTGCTTCTGAAGGGTCCGATGAGACCTGCTGTGGCAGAACTGGTCCCAGAGGCCTTCAACCTCGGCTGCCTCTGCTGCATACAGCTGCAGGCCTCGGTCTCCACTTCGGGTCCTCTGAAGTGTCCATGCTGACTCATGCTTGTTCTGGGTGGGTGTGACTGAATGACCGACAGTTCCTCTGTTTCTCAGACATCAGGCCAAACAGGTGACTTCAAACTGGCCACGGGACGATGCCACAGGGGCACCTATCAGGCCTTTTCAGATGCATAGCTTCTGCCCTGTGCCGGAGCCACTTCCTGAATTGTGTGGGATGTGACTGGCTTAGTGCATGACTAGAAATGAAACTTCGGGTAGATTTGCCTCACCCTCTGGCTTCCCTGTGGGGCATCCTCCTATCCCTGAGAGCAGAGACAAGACTTGCTCTCTCACGATGTCTCCTGCCAGCCAAGGCTTTAGACCTGGGTCACCATCTTGTCCCCTTTGTTCCTCCTTATAGAACCAGCGCCGGGGAGGACAAGTGAGCCTCTAGCCGGGGGGTGACCAGCTAGTTCTGCATGGATCAGTTCAGTCTTCACAAGAAGTCGTGGAGACAGGCCCACAAGGAACCAGACCTACAGAGGCTTGTCCAAGGAAGGTCTCTGACCAACTGGAAGGAGTCAGGTTCAAAAAGTCTTTTGTCCTTTTAACTGAGGTTTTTGTTTTGTTTCATGTGCACTGGTGTTTTGCCTGCATGTGTGTCTGTGTAAAGGTGTCAGATCCTCTAGAACTGAAGCTCCAGACCATTGTGAGCTGCCACGTGGGTGCTGGGAATTGAACCTGGGTCCTCTGGAAGAACAGGCAATGCTCTGAACTGCTGAGCCATCGCTCCAGCCTCCCAGAAGTCATTCTTGAGCAGAACCCCGTCTAGCATAGGTCGCTCTGGTTGGAGCCTAAGTTGGAGCACGAAGATCACTCAATGTTTCTGACTCTGATGATCTGGTCCCTGCCCTGACTCCTCCTGTCCCCAAGGGAGGCAAACACTGCAGTCCGTGACCACAGGGATTTGGTGAATTCCTCATCCCACTCAGAAACCCAGATTAAGAGCTGGATATGGGTCTTAGAATGAGGCAGAAAGACCTTATGAAGCCCGGGACTCTAGAATGTTCTACCTTGGCGGCGTGCTTTCTCCAGCAAGGGTGTTCCTCCTAAACATTCCCAAACACTGGCACCAAAAGGAGACCAAGTATTTAAATATCTGAACCTACGGGGGACACTGTCACTCAAGACACCACGTTGTTTTGTTTTGTTTTTGTTTTGTTTTGTTTGAGACAGGATTTCTCTGTGTAGCCCTGGCTGTCCTGGAACTCACAGAGATCCGCCTGCCTCTTCCTCCCAAGTGCTGGGATTAAAGGTAATGTACCACCGTTGCCCAGACAAACCACTACATTCTATTCCCTGGGCCTCGTAGACTTCATAACCTGAAATCCTCCTGTTCAGCAGGCTGCTCCCACCTCAGCCACGAGTTCTAACCAAAGGCTTTCAGGGATATCCATCACTGCATCAATATCACACCGGGATTCTCTAGTATTCAGGCCTTTTAGAACACAGCTCCCCATGAACCCTCACCAAAATCACTTTTAAAGGTGTTTGTGGCAATAGGGTACTTTTCTACCATGTCCCACAAAACTCTCTTTGCCCCATCCCAGTTCTTGTGTATGTGTGCATATGTGTATTCATGTGTCTGTGTACTGTGAGCATGTGCACACAAGAACCGGAGGGCAACCTCCAGATCTTTCTCAGATACCATCCACTGTCCTTTTTGAGGGTCAGAGTCCCTCACTGGCCTAGGACTTGTGCATAGGTTAGGCTGGTTGGCCTGTGAACCCTAGGAAACCTGCCTGTTTCCTAAGCAGCTCCATGCTAGGATTACAAATGTGCCGGGGGAGGCTTGGGGTATGGAACTCGGGTCCTTGTGCTTGCAAGGCAAGCTCTTTGCCCACTGTAGATCCCGAAATGAAAGTACACTGTTCTGCGGCACCTCGATTCCAGTGCCGATTTCTGTCTCTGCACACTCATGTAAACAAACAAACAAACAACATAGAAAGATGTGTCTTACAGTTCCGGAGACCAGGAAGTCTGACACCAAGACCACAGAGGCTTAATCCTGGCGTCTGCTCTCCACTTCACTGATGACCGTCTTCTTACGTCGTTCTCACTGGAAGGGATGGGAGCACTCTCAGACTTCTTTCGTAAGGCCACTGACCCCACTCCTGAGGACCAGACGGTTATTGTGAGGTCACCTTTGAGAGCCCTGACCTCCTAATGCCATTGACTATGGAGTTAGGGTTTCTTCCCATACGTGAGTAGAGGGACATTCAGTCTAGTGTACCAGGGGCTATTCTGATGCATTCTATGCATGCCCATCATCTCGCAATGACTGCACAAGGGGTGGTGCTACAATCACATTGACAAACTGAGAACCGGGTGGAGGACACCGAGCTGGCCTGCCGTCACAGGGCCAGGAAGAGGAGAGGCTGCACATCCACACCAGTGGGCTGGATGGTGGCTCAAGCTCTTGTCCTAAGGATGGGCACCTGGGTTTGTTCCGTTTGTTTTATATTTATCTGTGCTCCTTGGTGGGGGCAACCCTTTCTCTAGCTTAGCCTTTAGCCACCCGAGCAAGGAGGCTGGTCTAAGGGTCAGAGTGCGTAGTAACTCAGCTCCCGAGCCTTCCCTTTCCATCCCCAGCTCTCCTGACTCTGGACTGGGTGTGCCTAGGAGGCAGACCCAGAAATGTTGGCATAGACAGCTGCTAGCAAGGCCTGGATCAGGGCAAAGGTAAGCACTGAGCCACTGGGCAGGGTATGGCCATGCTCAGGGAAGCTGCTGGCCATTTCAACAAGCTGACTGAGCAGCAAGAAGTGGAAAGAAACTACGTTTGCTAAGAGCTGAGAACAGACCGTCTTTGCCACCATGGTTTGGAGTCAAGCTCAGGGCAACCTGAAGTTGTGTTTGCTCACAGTCTGAGGTCAAAGCTACTATTTTTTATCTACCACATGGCTGAGGCTGGAGTGGGAGGGGAGAGCTGTGCACCTGCCTACGGTGCCTGTAGGCAGTGTTACAGCATGTGCTGTGCTGTGCACTTTGTGTGGGTGGGAAGTAGGCATGTCACACTGTCATAGTCATGGGATTGACTGTTGTCCTTACCCTTGAGACAAGGAATCAAGATACAGGAAAGCTGGCTTGCATTGCAGTGAGACTTCTTTGGGTTTTTTTTGTTGTTGTTTGTTTGGTTTTTTTTTTTTTTTTAAGATTTATTTCTTTATGTATGTGAGTACACACTAGCTGTCTTCAGACACCAGAAGAGGACATCAGATCCCATCACAGATGGTTGTGAGCGACCATGTGGGTGCTGAGATTTGAGCTCAGGACCTCTAGAAGAGCAGTCAGTGCTCTTACCCGCTGAGCCATCTCTCCAGCTCTCCCAGTGAGACCTCTTGACACCCACACTGTGTTTCATGTCCCACCGCCCATGCTGGAGTGACAGTCACAGTAGTCCATGCTATGGGGAAGGAAGGGCACCTGGGAGCTGGGGCACCAGAGCCTTAGCAATCCCAGATCCCTTGCCTAGCAGGAGGAAGAAGAAGATGTGTGCGCTCTGGGCTGGGGGCAGGATTGAGATGGGCCCTGGTTAGCAGAGGTCTAACGCAGCTTACCTCTCAGTTCAACGGAACCAGCACCAGGCCAGGGTTCTGAGCAATACATCCAGATGGCAGAAAACGGAAACAAGCAATGTGTATAAATAACCAAGGAGAAGAAGCCAGGCATGGAGGAACAGGCAGTTAAGCCTAGTGCTTGGGAGGCTGAGGCAGAAGAATCGTGAGTCAGAAGCCGAGGTGAGCGCCATTGTAGAGCCTCTCTCAAGAACAGGGCCATGGAGAAACTTCTGACTTCAGGAGAGCAAGAAAGGAGGCTGGGTGAGGGCTTGTGAGTCTCGGAAGGACTAGGTTTAATTTCCATCTCTGCTCTTCAGTAGCTGAGTGGCTCTGGGAAAGTCAGTAAAGCTCACCGAGCCTCACTGAGCTCATCTACTTACAGCCCAAGGCAGGGAACCTAACATAGATGAATCCTCCACCTACAGCAAGATGCTTGCACACCACAAGTCACTGTGGCCAGAAGACTCAAGGCGGGGAGCAGGGCAGCTAAGCCCATGGGCTTCTCACAGGCTGTGCCCCTGCCTGGGCTGCTTACAGGCTGTCCTGTGTCTGCCCCTGCCTGGGCTGCTCACAGGCTGTCCCGTGACTGTCCCTGCCTGGAACTGCATTTTCCTTCCTTGCTCTCTTCTCTGAGAAGGATGGCTCTTCAGCTCTTCAGTAATATGCCCACTCAGGCGAGTCATACGGAGATAATCCTGCCAGCCAATCAGCTACGTCTCCTCTATACCCAGGGTGGGCATGAAGCCATCCCTCTGTCTGGTTGCTACCAAACCACAGCTTTTACCACCTTTCTGTCCATTCAGATGCTAACTCTGGTCCCTAAGAGCCAACCCCTCCACCAGAGCATGTGAGAGCAGTCTAATTCCCCCACCCCCCACCCCCCACCCACCTCATGTACACTTGTGCATGTGCACACACACACACACACAACCCACAGCTACTTCTATTTAACCAGACACATGGCCCACTTCTAGCACACCCAAGGCTGGGATGGGTCAACCCCCTGGACCCACACCAGAGACCACTCACAGCATTACACCGGGGTGGAGGTTCTTTCTTTCTTTCTTTTTCTTTCTTTCTTTCTTTCTTTCTTTCTTTCTTTCTTTCTTTCTTTCTTTCTTTCTTTCTTTCTTTCTTTCTTTCTTTCTTTCTTTCT
>NC_034598.1:26098880-26116961 GCF_900095145.1 Mus pahari
TGTAGACCAGGCTGGCCTCAAACTCAGAAATCTGCCTGCCTCTGCCTCCCAAGTGTTGGGATTAAAGGCGTGCGCCACCACTGCCCATGTGGAGGTCCTCTTATAAAACTACCTGAACTACACCTGAACAGAATGAACAGAATGGGAAATGAACCAGAACAAGGCAGCCCTGATTTCTACTGAGCAAGTGTCAGCACTGAGCTGACATCTGGAAACCTATGACAGCGGAGGTGACAGCTAGCCCCACTGGGCAACACCTTGGGCAGGAGGACATCTTCTTGTCCACCCTCAGCTCACCTGCTTCCTCCCTCCCCGGTAGCTGTATAATCCTCAGTGACATGTGTTGGACGGGAGGGTGGAGGAGGAAGTCTCTGCCTCTCTCCTGAGACCACAGCTGTCTGGACCTGCCCCTGCTTGCCCCAAGCAAGGTCACGTGTGTGAAGTCTAGAAGAACTTGCTGCTGTCCCTCCTTCGGCTAAGCCTGGAAGGGCCTCATTTTTACTGGTTCTCGAACAGTAGGATGGCGAATCTCCATCGTCTCTGAGACTGGCTTGAGAATCACCCTGGAAACGCTCTTGTCTGCTGGGATGTTTCCAGAGAAGTGTAACTGAGGAAGACCTGCCCTGAAAGTAGGCAGTGCAGCACCGTCCCGTGGACTGAGGTCCTAGACGTGCACACAGTGTGATCAGCCACTTCCACAGCCACTGCTGTGCCTCTCCACCTTGACGACAGAGGACTGTGTCCCCTCTTAAACTGTGAGCCAGGAGAAACGTTTCCTTCCTGAAGCTGCTTTAGTCGGGCATTTTGTTACAGCAATGGGGAAGGGGTAACAGGTCCCAAAGCTTTCCCTGCATCCCTCCAAATCACCCAGTCTTCACACACTGCTTCCTGCCAAGACCACAATTGATGGAGACACCGACCAAGCTCACTTGAGAATGCCAGGATTTATTGTGCCCTTGAACCAAGGGCCCCAACAACCTGTAAACATGAATTAAAAAGACTTCCCCATGCCCTAACTAGGCGGTAGGTAGACCACTGGACCATGCAGTCCTCATCTGGAGACCAGGCCTGGGCCCTGACAAAGGGAGCCTTCGGGAGCCCAGGTCTCAGAGAAGAAGGCTTTAGGGGGTCTGCCTTGTGGGGGCTTTCTTTCCAGCTGGTTAGCCTGCCCTCAGGCACACAGCCTAGGAACCAGCATGTGCTTGGGCCCTAGGTCTGAGTACTGGCCATTGCAGAGGGGACCTCAAATCCAGAAGCCTCTTTCAGAACTGAGAGCCCTGCAGAGTCTTTCCCACCTCAATGTCAGCTGGAAAGAGTGAGGCTGGGTTCTGGCCTTGGGACAGTACAAGTTAGACACACGGGCTACTTACGAGCTGTGAATTTAACATACCACACTCTTTACAATTGTGTGGTTTTTTTTGTTTTGTTTTGTTTTTGAGACAGTGTCTCCTGTAGCCCAGGTTAGCCTCAAACTCCCTAAGTAGCTGAGGATGACCTTGAACTTCTGACCCCCCTGCTTCCACCTTTCAAGAGCTAGGATTATAGGCTTTCACTAACATGTCCAGCTTATGCTGTGCTGGGGATGGGAGCTGGGGTTTTATGGAGGCTAAACAATCATCCTACCAACTGGGCTAGGTCCTGGCTACAACCTTGCCCGTCAATTGGCTCTGGAGTGTTCTCTTGAAGTGTTTGGAATGTCTCAGGGTTTTTGCTTTCAGCTTATTTTTTTTGAGAAAGGGTTTCACTATGTAACCAGGCTGGCCTTGAACTCACAGTGGGCCTCCAGCTCCATTCTCTTGAATGCTTGGATTACAGGTATGAGCCGTGCTGGGCTGTGTCTGGAATGTCTCCTTGCCCAAGATACACAAGGATGCTGCTCACAAGCAGTCTGAGAGAAAGGCAGTCCAAGTGGGCTCTGCTCTGCATCAAACAAAACGTCAACCCCTTGCTGAACACCTCGAGACCTCAGCTCACCCTGTCCATCACCCAAGGACCCTCACACACTCACACAGTACCCACATCCTTGCCACCCCACCCCCTGCTAGATAAAGTGTTCAAGCAGGGCCGCACAGGCTGAGCCCAACATCAAGCCCACAGACATATAGAACAACATCACGACACTGGTGGCCTCCGCCAGCTCCCGGGGCACAATCTTGGGCCCGTAGATGAGCACCAGCGTGCTGAGGTAGCCGTTGCTGAGCCCCAGGAGGCAGGTGAAGAGCACTGGGTAGATGTCAGACTGGAAAAGCACCACGGTCAGGTGTGAGCGCGGTTGGTAGTTACAGAGCAGGAAGAGAGGCACAAGGCAGACCCGAGAGAGCGCCAGTCCGGGGAGCAGTTTGCTCCTAGGACCTGGCGCCTGGATCCAGGCTGTGACCTGTCGGCCGCAGAGGTCAGCAAAGTTGAAGAGGAGGAAGACGGTGAGGGGCACGAAGAACTTGGAGGTCCACGGAGAGCCGGTGCCTTTATGCATGGACTGGATGTTGGTGGAGATGGCCGGGAAGATGAGGGCTGTGACGAAGTAGAGGAAAACTGTGCAGAACCCGAGGCCAGCCGTCTTCTTCAGGATGGGTCCAAGGGGCGGTGTGTGCATCACTCTGGATGCAGGGGCCACGGAGGAGGTGCTGGGAGCATCCTGGGATGGGCTGTCTTCACCAGAAAACACGCGGACTGGGGCAACTGGCCTCATGTAGTACCTGCAGGGACAGGGACATGGTCAGTGGGTCCCTGTCGACCTGAACTCCGGGACCACAGAAGGGAGATGGCAGAATCTGCATAACCACTGTGCCCTCAGAGACCTAACAGGCAAAGTCCAAGTCCTGGGGACCCTCTGGTCCCAGGATCCCACAGCATGAAATAGGAGGGGCAAGTTGTTAAACATGGCCTGTGTTTATCCCTGTCCAGTCTACCAGGTTGGACTCGAGTCCCTGGACCAAAGATGGTGGCCACACCATGAACAGAGATAGGAAACCAGCCCTGAGCACTGCACGGGAAACGGAGGCCCCAGCCTGGTTTTGGGGTGTTGAAAAGGGGAGGTTTGGGTAAAAACATCCAGGGATGCAAAATGTAAGCAGAATGTAGTGGCTCAGGTCAGCAGGCCTGGCACTTGGGAGGCTGAGGCAGAAGGATTGCAGTGAGTTTGGGATCTCCTTGAGCTTCACAGTGAGACCCTGTCTCAAAACCAAACAGCTAAGATGGTGTGAGGGGAGGGGGGGTAACAGGGATGTACAGATGTGGCTCAGTTAGAAGGGAGCTGGCTTAGCATGCAGGAGGCCCCTCGGTTTGATCCCCAGTACCACATAAAACCACATGGAAGCTCATCTGTAATCCTGGCACTTAGACAGGAGTCAGAAGTTCAAAGTCATCCTAAGCTACACAGTGAGCTGAAGCCAGCCTGAGCTACATAGTGCATTCCAGGGTAGCCTGGGCTACAGAGTGAGAGAGACCCTGTCTCAACAAATATTCAATGCCTCCCCTCACAAAACCCTATGAAATTAGACAGAGAGAGAGAGAGAGAGAGAGAGAGAGAGAGAGAGATAGATTCTGAAACAAATGTGGAACCCAGCTATATAGATCTTAAACCCTTAATGACTACATACATTTTATAAAGAACACACACAACAGCCTAGGCCATGCATCCCAGCATTCACAAACACAGACCTATTGCAATCTGGACATGCTGACTTGTGGCCACCCCGTCATTCACATGGCTCTCTGGCCCTCCATTCTGTCACTGTATCACAGCCGGAGCATTGCATCTTAACTGCCCCCCTAGAGGTGACAGGTTGCTCTGTCCCAGAGCAGTGTGTAATCTACATATACGCCCGGGCATACAAGAAGAGATCAGTGGATTCAAAGACTTGCACTTTTAAAAGTCTGAGATGTCTCAACGGGTAAAGTTGCTCGATGCCATATCTGACAACATGAGTCAGATACCTGGAACGTGTACTGTGCATGGAGAGAACCAACCTTTTTATGTTGTCGTCTGACTTCCATATGTACACCATAGTGTACGTACACACACACACACACACACACACAAAGAGGCAGGGCACATAGAATGGGGACAGGCTGGAGAGATGGCTCAGCAGTTAAGAGCACTATTGCTCTTCCCAAGGACCAGAGTTCAAGTCCTGGCATCGACCCAGTGCCTCATAGGTGTCCATAGCTTCAGTACCAAGGGACCTGACACCCTCACATAGACACACATGCAGGCAAAGCATCGATGCACATAAAAATTTTAAGGAGCTGGAGAGATGGCTCAGCAGTTAAGGGCACTGACTGCTCTTCCACGGACTAGGGTTCAAATCCCAGCACCCTCATGGCAACTCACAACTGTCTGTTTCTCCAAGATCTGATATTTTCACAAAGAAATACACGCAGGCAAAAACACCAATGCACATAAAATAAAGGTAAATAATAACAAAAATATTTTTTAAAGAGAGGGGATTTATTACAGTGGCTGTCTTAGCTGTTCTGTTTCTTTAAAGAGAAACCATGACCACAGCAACTCTTAGAAAAGAAAGTATTTAATTAGGGGTGGCTTACAGTTTCACCATGGTAGGAAACATGGCAGACGGCAGATGGACACAGTGCTGGAGAAGTAGCTGGGAGTTCTAGATCCTGATCCACAGGCAGCAGGAAGAGAGAGCCCCTGAGCCTGGCGTAAGCTTTTGAAACCTCAAAGCCCACCACCCTCCCCAACCCACCCCATCCCACCCCACCACCTGCCCAGTGACTCACTTCCTCCAACAAGGCCACGCCCCCAATCCTTCTCAAGTAGTGCCACTCCTTGCTGACCAAGCATTCAATTATATGAGCTATGGGGACCATTCTTTTTTTTTTTTTTTTTTTTTTTTGAGAGAGAGAGAGAGACAGGGTTGCTCTGTGTAGCCCTGGCTATCCTGGAACTCACTCTGTAGACCAGGCTGGCCTCGAACTCAGAAATCTGCCTGCCTCTGCCTCCCAAGTGCTGGGATTAAAGGCATGCGCCACCATGCCTGGCTGTTATGGGGACCATTCTTATTCAAACCACCACAATGGCTTATAGGTTGTGGTCCTGTTGGTCCAACAGTGCCTGTCTACCACCAAAAAGTCCAAAAACCCAGCAGTTGTTAGCCCAGGAGGCTAAATGTTTCAGCTAGTCTTCAGTATATGCCAGAATCCTGTCAGTGAAGGGAGATGGAGAGCAAGCAGGCAAAGAGTGAATGCTTCCTTCTTCTGTGTCCTTTACACCGTCTGCCACCAGAAAGCATGGCCCAGATTCAAGGTGCATCTTCTCACCTCAGAAGACCTGGACTAAAAGTGGGTCTTCCCACCTGAAATGATTTAAATAAGAACTACCCCTGCCTCACAGCCGTACCCAGCAGCTTGGGTTTCAGTCAGTTCCAGATGTGGTCAAGTTGACAACCAGGAATGGCCATCACACACTGGCTTACCAAGCATCTCCTTCCACGGGAGGTAGCTTCCTGCAGCGTTGAGCTTGCTTGGTTGTCTCTATGGAAGCTCTTAGGAGGCCCTCAGACCAGAAGGATTAGCCACCTCTGCAGGATCCCTGCCCTGCACACTATGATCCTCCAGTACCATCCATCTTTTTATACCTCCCGTTTGGGGTACTCTGCCTTGCTGGATGACCTTGCCTGATCCTCTCAAGCTCTCTGGGCCTCAGCTGTCTGAAAGGCAGGAGGTGCAGGCAGACCGAGGTCAGCGTGCCAGAAAACAAAAGGCTTGAGATACATGGAGGCAGTTAGTTGCTGACACCTGGTCCTGGTTTCTGCCCCGAGTCTGCCTTTCTTTTAGATCTCCAGTTAGATTTGCCCCTCATTGGGCCTCAGTTTCTTCTGTGAAAGATAGCAGTTTTATAGAGGGAGGAGGTGTCTTAGTCAGGGTTTCTATTGCTGTAACGAAACACCATGACCAAAAAGCAACTTGGGGAGGAAAGGGTTTATTCGTTGTACACTTCCACATTGCTGTTCATCACCAAAGGAAGTCAGGACAGGAACTCAAACAGGGCAGGAACCTGGAGGCAGGAGCTGATGCAGAGGCCATGGAGGGGTACTGCTTACTGAATTGCTCTCCCTGGCTTGCTCAGCCTGCTTTCTTATAGAACCCAGGGCCACCAGCCCAGGGATGGTACCACCCACTGAAGGACCCTAGGGACTTTCACCAGCCTTACACCCACCCGCCTAGGGTCAAGGCTAGGCCAAGTTCCATTCTCCACCCACAGGAACATTCTAGAGTAAAAAAATTCTCAGAATGTACTGACTGATAGTTACCTGACCCTCTGGGAAACCCCAGATAGAGTTCAAATGCATGTCATGTTTGCTAGCCAATAGATTTAAAGGTCAATATGCTTAGCCAATAAGCTTGAACTGTAACCTTGCTGATGTAATCTGTGCCCCTGTGATGTAAAAACTGCTTGTAATAGCCATTCGGGGTCGCCTTCTTAGTAACTCGTCTTGAGGGACTAATTGAAGGTTGACCCCAGCGTGCCAGAAAATAAACATCTTGCTTTTGCATTGATCTGCGTTGTCTTGGTGTCTCACTCAGGGGTATCTTGAAGTAAGTACCACTGACTGAGGATTGGGGTCTTACATCACAACAGGCTGGGCCCTCCCCCATCAATCACTAATTAAGAAAATGCCTTACCCCTGGATCTAATGGAGGCATTTTCTCAACTGAGGTTCCCTCCTTTCAGATAACTCTAGCTCATGTCAAGTTGACATAAGTGTAGCCATTACAGAAGGTCCAGAGGCCCAGGCCAGTATCCCCCAACTCAGAGCGTAGAGCAGCCGAGCAGGTGATGGGAGTCATCTGTGTGACTCGGGGCTCTTGCACTGGGAGCCCCTTTATAGTGGGATCTAGTCAGTACAGACACCTGACATAAGCCCTCCACCAGCCGCACAGCCATACATGAGTTTCTGCAAACGGGATTTCTCACCCAGGTTTCATCAGCAAAGGCATGGTTGCCTTCTGGACAGCAGAGGCCCAGTTGGATAGCCTTTGGCTTACCCAGGTGAACTGAGAAACATCCCAGTACCACGTTGGAGAGGCAGTGCTGGGCTGTGATGAAACGGGAGCCTGTGGGGACTTTCCAGATGTCATGCCACTCAGGGACAAAGGAACAAAACGAGAGAAGACCCTTGAGGCTACAATACCCCTCTGGGAATAGCCCCAAGTTTAAACCTCACAAGAAGGGGTGCCTGATTCTCCATCCTTCACCTCTGAAGTCTGTGCCACCATGCCTGGTGTGTGTGTGCATTGGGGATCGAACCCTGGGCTTCATACATTCAAGGCAAGCACTCTACCGACTTAGTTACAACTTCAGCCTCAACTTCAGTTTTCAAAGAACAGTAGAAGGCACAAAAGACATGAGGGAGCTTGAGAGAGACCATGGGGTCCCACAGGTCGTGAATTGAAAGTAGAGGTTTGGAATCCTGTCCAACCTGGCGGTTCTGACTCCTGGTTTCCTACCTTGCATGTAGAAGTAATAGCTAGTTACCATGATCTTAAGAGAAACGGGAGTGTGTGGATATAAATGAGATAGACAAACTCAGCTAGGCCGCACCTCCCGCCACAGCCTGGGGGTGTGGGCGGGGCGTGGGCGGGGCCGCGGGGCGTGGCGGGAGCAGGGGCGTGTCCAGTGTTAAGAACCATTTCCTTACTCAATCCCACTTCCACTGCGAGACCTTTCCTGACCAGAAGCTTTTAGGCAATACCGGTTTAGAGGTGTGGTCAAAGCCAGCTCCTCCCACCTAAGACCGATTTACAGCACAATTGAGGGATGCCGGAACAAAACTCCTTCGTGCTTCAGCCCTCTGAAAACTCACAGTCCTGGGGGACCGACAGTCAACCGATAGGGACAGGGACCTGTGATCCAATCAGATGACCAGATGTGGAGGGCAGGGCAGGGGACCCTTACCTGGCATACTCCAGTTGGGGCAGCAGTAGATAGAGCCCCACACAGAGCCCAAGGAAGACCGCTGCTGTGAGGAAGAAGGCTAGCGCACTGTCCCGCACGTCACTGGATGCTGCCAGGTCCACCAGCGAGGCCACGGCGCTGACTGTCCCTCCCATGGCTCCTCCTATAGAGAGCAAGAGGACACCACGAGGACATCACAACGGGCTCAGGAGGGCACGTGGGCTCAGGATCCAACCCCCTTCACCAACCACAGCCCTCCCCCCTGACATTGAAAACACCTTGGAGCTCACAGCATATGGAGCTGGACAGGAGGTTGGGGATGAGGGGGAGGGGAGTCCCTGCAGCCTGAGGTCCAGAGCTTTGGACAGCGGGCAGGTGTTTCTGTCTATCTTACTGCCTCTCCCATACTGCGGGAACTGCCTCTTGGTGCCAGTAGACAATTCTTCCAACTTCCCCCAGATATGATCTTTAGGCCATGTGAGGTCCGAAGCCAGGACTTGAGGGTAGGCAAAACACTAGCACAGTGATCCTGGGGACTCATGCTGTGTGATCCCTAACAAGCCTCTTGACCTCTCTGTGCCTCGGCTCGCTCCCGAGGAAGTGGGAGTGCTCACCCTTAGGACTGCTATAGGGATTAAAAGGATTATTGCTTGTTAAACAGAGTCTGACACAGACAGGAGCCGAACACCGAGTAAATAAATCTTCAGGTTCCCAATTAGCTACTTGGCTACTGCCATCTTTCCCACATCAAAGCAGAAGCAAGGGGGTAAACCCTTTGCCAGGGGGGTGCCCACTTCTGAGAAGCCTTAATCCCCACCTGGGCGCTCTGGAAGAAGTGGGGTTAGCTCAGAGAGCTCCTCCAGGAGGAAGAGATCTTAACAGCCCTGCCCACTGATCCCCTCTCCCTTCCAACTTGAATCTACAATATTATCGGCAGCCACAAACCGGGCCTCCGGGAGCCCATCCTTCATGACTCTCTCTATCTCATCACTTATGGAAATATATGCAAATGAGGACATTGGAAAAAAAAAAAAAAAAAACGCCTGCATGAAACAAATGAATTGTTCCTCAGATGCCAACATGCACGGGATTCACAGATGGGCTGCTCTGGACCAATCAGCAAAGGGGGCTGGGGGTGCCAGGGGCTGGAAAACTGAGGCAGCTCGGTTGGTCCAGGGTGCTGGCCTGGTGCCGGGGAGGACCGCACACCGCAGTGCTGACACGGAAGTCTTAGTTTCGCCTGTTCTTTTTATTCTTTGAGGCAGAGTCTCACTATGTGGCTCTGATACTCACATTCCTCCTGTCTCGGTCTGTGAAGTACCGGGTTGTAGGGGTGTGCCATATTATAGCCCACACTTTTTAAAAACTAGACCTTCAAAAAAAAAAAAAATTCCCAGGAGACACTGTTCTCTAGAGATCTTCAGGTGCACTAGTGGGGCCATGTGCCCTTGCAGGCCTGAAGCCATACTGAGGAGCTCAATGGGATGGGGTAGGGATGAGAAGATTTGGGATAAGAGCCTCTTTCTGAGGCCAGTCAGCAATGACAGAGGGATTAGCGTTTGACAGCCATTCCTCTGGGCCTGGCCCTGCTTTTCTAGAAGCCGTGCCAGGAGCGTGTTGACTGTATTCAGAAAACCCAATGACAAGTTCATTTCTATTTTATTTTGGGCCCAAGGGTTTCCTGGGATAGAGGAGAAGCCTAATCCTATATCAAAAATGGCAAACAGACGGGTCTCATATCTAGCCTCTGATCCACAGAGAGTAATTGCCTGAAGTGCTGGCTTGAGAGGGAATTAGAGGCTCGGGAGGAAAGATAGGCATCTATTAGTGATGTCTGGCACTGGTATGGAGTGGGGAGGGGTGGACATGCGCTTGTCAAGGCACTTGTCATCCCTGCCACATCCCGCCCAGCATATTAACTAACAAGTGCAGTCCTGCGCATTGTGTGATTCTTCTCAGGTAGGCACCAGGGACATATGGGGACACAGAGAAGAGCAGCCTCCAGGCTTGCTTTAGGGGACGGTGGTCTTCACATAAAACAGATGCTAACTGACCCAGCTCTGTTTACCTTGCGGGGCCATCTGGGTGAGAGGGGAAAAAAAATCAGCCAAGGTTCCCCGGTAACCGGCACAGCATCCTCTTCCAGACTTCAGCTAGAGAGATGACCCATGTCAGGGCCCGAGCAAGCCAGGGCACGGCACAGTCTGGGGGAGCCAGCAGCTTAGCCACTAGACTATCGGCTCTGATAGGCTGTCCCTGGCACAGGGTAGAGCCTCTATAAAACTGGAAAGGAAAGAAAGACAGAAAAGAGGGAGGGAGGAAAAGGAGTTGGGGAAGGAAAAACGAAGGAAGGAGAGGAGGCAAGGAGAGGTGGGAGGGAAGGAGAGGAAAGCAGAATGGTTTCAGAGACGATGCTTTGAAGGCATAGGGTGCTTCCATCATGGCTATGATCCTACCCCACATCGATGGACATGTTCTTCTGCTGCCATGACTACCTACACCCTCCATGGAGCCAAAGACCTATCTGGAGTCTAGGGGAGCTAAGGACCCTGGAAGTTGCTCCCAACATGGCTTCCACAGCTGCTTGGGTCTCTCCTCTGATGCTCACTCCATGTACAGCCTGGGCCCATGCCACAAGAGAGCCCAGGCAACCATGGTGAGGACCATACTCGATGCCACCAAGGCCCTTCCCTGTGAACACTAGGTGGAGTATTGGAGAGCCATGTCCCGTGCCCCCCCCAACCCTGTTCCTGCCCACCTCCCCCATCTGCTGTCTAAGCTGCAGACTGAGCAGAAAGAATGGTTCCCAGCTACCTAGCCTGGGATGGATTGCTTGGTGATGCTAGGAAAAACCGAGTGGACCCCGGACACGTTTCTTCTGCTGGAAAGATCACTGTGGCTTCCTCTCATGGTGGGCTCTCACCGGATATCAGTGCCTGGGCATTCCTCATGGGGAAGGAGCCTGTGAGGCCGTACACGCTGCTATTGAAGATGGTGGAGGAGCTACTGATGATGGCCATGCACGCGATGGTGACGCTGAAGAAGCCTCGGGTCCAGGAGGAAGTATCCACCTTCGCCAGCACAGTCATAACCACGAAGATGGTCAGGGACACGGACAGTGAGGCCAGAACCCGAACGTGCACCTGGACCCTGGGGAGAGGACCGGAAGCAGTGGTTAGACTCCCTCAGGCCTCTACATGGGAGGCTGGTGAGCCACAGGAGAGGTCTTGAGCTCAATGTGGGGCATGCGTGACCCTGAGTTCTGCCTGTCCTGTGACATCCGAGACTTGGGGGCCCGGGTTCCACTTCTGCAGGGGGAGGGTGTCCATCTCCACGTGGGGAAGTAGGCGGGTGTGTGTGTGGCTCCAGGGACCTTTATGTAGCACAAAGACCCAAGCCCAGTGCGGGTCCAGGAGACAGTGCTGTCTGTCACGAATCAGTGAGGCTCAAAGCCAGGCCACCAGACAAGACCCCACTTCTGCTACATCGCTGAACTCCTGATGGATCCAAATCTGGCAGCGGGGGGAAGGAAGAGTGTCACCATCCACTATTATTGATGTCATAGGACTTGGCTTGTGCCCAATTCTCTGCCAGCTGTTCTCTACACTCTATCTAGTTTGCCCTCCACGGGGCTCTGTGGGACAGGCATACTCTTGGTCCCCTATACATAGGTAAGGAAGCTGAGCTCAGAAAGGTTTAGGAGCTGGCTTAAGGTCACTCAGCTGTGAGGCCAGGAGCTCTCAGAAGTTTCTTCTAGATGGCCTTGGCTGGGACGGCAGCTACCGAGACCACACCCTGACAGTCCCGTGCCAGGACCCCATGCATTCCATTAAAACACTGCCCTGAACCCAAGCCAAGCCCTCCAGCCTCCCCTCTCCCACCCCCACTGACCAGGGAGGAGGGCAGGGATAGGAACCATCAGAGGTGGCTGTGCAGGCCTCTACCCTAATGGAGAGAACACCATCCCGAGGCTGTTGGAGCCACCATCAGATTAGAATGAGCTTTAGGCATAACTGGATGTTCAATTCCAGTTTCCCACTAATGAGAGAGAAGGTGGGGGGGACAGAGAGAAAAGCCAGATTAGACGCAAAGATGTTGTCTGGATTAAAACAAGGACAAACGACAAAGTCAAACTTGAAAGGGAGAAAAAGAGATCTGTGTACACAGCTAGGTGTGAATCTATTTGCATGGAGGGAGGCGAGGGTTATTACAAGGAGCTCCTCCCCCTGGCTGGTGGCATGTCTGTGTCCTGAGAGGGAGTTTGGGGTTGGAGGGAGAATGGAGCTGCCACACACACACACACACACACACACACACACACACACACACACACACACACCTCAGCCCACACTGTGTAAGGGAAGGACACACAGGACGTCCCTGGAGGCTGGGATGAGAACCTATGTGAACTTAGCCTCAGCCCAGGCTCTTCTGTGACTCTGTGTCCCGACTGAGTGCCTGTCTCACACACAGGCACTGAGCGACAACTGTCCATCTGGAGTGCAGGTGTGAACGCCAGAGTGGCGGGGCTCAGTGCACCCCAGCACTAGGTACTCTGAGACTTAGGCAGGAGAGCTGGTGACTTCTCAGGGGACAGCTGAGGGGCCGCAAGGAAGAGAGCACGTGTGCCCTTGGACCGCCTGAGCCTTGCCCGGATGAGCTGGAGACAGGCGAAACCCCAGCCTGCATTTGAGCGTCTCATCTACCTTATGAGCCTGGCCTTGATCTTCGGAAGGGGAACGGGGTGGGTCTGCAGGCTTGTCTGTCAGCATCTCCTCTCTGGGAGAGAAAGTGTCCCTTCCTTTCCAGCATTGCGGAGGAGGTGGGCTATACCACTGGCTATACCAGTCCAGCTTCAAAGAACAGCAGTGGTGATCTTGGCTACCACAGGTTGGGGGCTGCACGTGGCCCACGCAGCCCAGTCAGTCCTCCCCGGGGATGGTATCATGGACCGTCCAGGAGCCTCTGCGTGAGGGTGTCCGGCAGCTGGCTGCTGCCACCTTGCCAGCTGTGTGCGGAAGGACTACAATATGGAGTGCACACCCCCCTCCCCCATGAAGATGCACAGAGCCCTGGTATCATGGGAAGGAAATCCCCAGCTATGCCTGAGGATAAATCTGACTTTTTAACTTTCCATTAGAGAACAAATAATTCCACTTCCTGTATGCTATTTGTTACTACTGTGCCCACTAACAGAGACATCGTGGTCCCAGGCGGGGGGGGGGGAGGACAGGAGAAGGAGGTGGGGGGGAGGCTGGGGGGGCAACACTGCCTGAAACTCTGGAGATGGTGTCAGGACATCATGGCCCAGGGTTAAGTTGGCCGCAATAGACTACTGACTTCCCAACAGCAGCCTAGAGCCAATGGCTGGTGAGATTGGTAGATACCCATCCTAGCTCCCTCTCTGGGGAGGGTGGCTCCTTTAGATTCCTGGGAGCTTTGGTGGCTCTCTGTGGGGCTGGGTGACAAGACCTCCTCTCCTGGCTACTTTCTTGCTGTCTTTACCCCCCCCCCACCCACCATTCACTACATGCTCTCAAACGTCTCCTTATTTGGGGGCCTGCTTCTGGGACACATCTAGGCCCATATAACCACGAGGACCCACACTGGGGTTCCTCTCCTAAGGCTGTGCTTCAGGCAAGCTTGGGCTGGAGGAAGGGCCAGGTGGAGTGGCTGGACCCCTGGAGCCCATAAAGGTATTATGGTAAGTGAACCCCAATGTACTCTGTAGGCTTGCAGCCAAGCCTCAGACTGGAGGTTCAAGTTGACCCTCCACACTTAGCTGTCCCACAGAGACTCACCTTCCTGGCCTAAGGAGCCACTTACCCACCCACAAGATATGGAAGGGAGAGCAGCAGCACAAAGCCTGGCTTTGTCACCGACTTGCCGCATGACCTCAGACAGACCTCTCTCCACCTTTCCTCCTCATCTCCAACATGAACAGACGGGACCTAGTGATGTGAAAGTCCTGCTGAAAAAAATCCCCTCGGTGACACCGTGGTGGGGCAAGTGACAAAAACGGTTTTGTTCTTGTTTTTTTCCAGACAGGGTTTCTCTGTGTAGCCCTGGCTGTCCTGGAACTCACTCCGTAGACCAGGCTGGCCTCGAACTCAGAAATCCACCTGCCTCTGCCTCCCAAGTGCTGAGATTAAAGGCGTGCGCCACCACTGCCCTGGCTAACAAAAAATTTTTAATGCTTTTCCTGGGGCACCCGAGGAGGACTGCTGGAGCCAGAGATGAACCAGAAGGGAGGAGGTGTGGCTGCATCCCCCCCCCCACACCCCCAAGCCACCTCCTTGTAGTTACGGTGATAAGGGTCCTGTGAGGTGCCTGGGGCTTTGGCAGGAATTGGTAGCTTCTTAAGGGGGTGAGGGGCAAGAAGAACAAACTGCAAAGGCACCCACTGAAGGAGCCCCCAGGTCCTCAGAAGCCCCATGGGAGCTAGTCTCAATGCCACCCCTCCTGCAGGGAGAGTGGCTTGGGATGGAAGCTCTTGGGTTTCTAGGGAGGTCTAGGCTTGCTGGCAGGCTTGCCTGGTGTTATGAGACAGGCTGTGAGGCCACATGGCCCTGACGATGCTGGAGGAGGAGGGCGGGGGGGGGGGGGGAGGGGGAGCATCCACACTCCTCTCCCTTGCCAGTGAGAGTCCAGGACCCCAGGGGACTGATTTCTTCCCAAGACTCCAAAATGTAAATCTGGCTCNAAGCCCCATGGGAGCTAGTCTCAATGCCACCCCTCCTGCAGGGAGAGTGGCTTGGGATGGAAGCTCTTGGGTTTCTAGGGAGGTCTAGGCTTGCTAGCAGGCTTAACTGGTGTTATGAGACAGACTGTGAGGCCACATGGCCCTGACGATGCTGGAGGAGGAGGGCAGGGGGGGGGGGGGGGGGGGGGGGGGGGGCAGGGGGAGCATCCACACTCCTCTCCCTTGCCAGTGAGAGTCCAGGACCCCAGGGGACTGATTTCTTCCCAAGACTCCAAAATGTAAATCTGGCTCATCTGTATTTATAAAGCTGCAGATTTAACATAATAAAACACTTGGCGATTATGAATGAGCCAGTGAGAGAAGCCAGGGTGCTCCGGGAGGGAGGGAAGGAAGGAGACATTTCAATCTTCCACATTAAATAAAAAAAAAAAAAACAGCTTCGCCCTAAAATGTCCTTGGCAGCTGGCAACCAGCGAGGCTGGAGAGCTGTTTCCCTAAGGCCCTCAAATATTGCCTACAGCCCATAGGCTACTAGGGAACCTGTGAAACTGCTTCCCCGCCCAGCCCCCTCCTAGCCACTCTCCCCATGCCTAGCAGCCTGGAGCCTGGCCCAGGGGGCTACAAAGTCGGTAGCTAAGTACCCAGAGGTAGCCCAGGTTTCAAGTGCAGACAGTCTGAAGAGATCCCTCTAGGAATAAATCTCGCCCTTTGGCTTCAGTGGCCAAGTGACCTGTGGAGGTCACCTGAGTGACTGGGCTGTTTTCCTTGATGCAAGACCACTGATTGACCACTGTCGGCTGTGACTGGAGGTCATACACTCCAAGGTCCCAAGAGGGTCTTTTCCCTGCTCTGGCTGACCCCAGAACTGGGCCAGCTTCTGGTTCCATGGCCACCAGGGAAAAAGATCAGGAATGTGGCTCCACTGTGGCACATCTGTGACAAGGAAAAATAGGATGTCACTCCAACTGCCTAAGTCACCGCACATACAGGGTGGCACAGTGAAGGGGTAGTAGGTATATGTTAACCCCCTGTCAGGTGGCGGTATGGATCATCTAAAGAGGACAGGAATTCTTGTCCACATGTAACTGAGCTGCACACATGCCCAGTGCCACAGAACAGGTGGATGGAGAAGTCAGTCGCAAGGCCTGGAAGGGCAGAGGGTGGGTGAGGCGGGCCTCCCTGCCTCTGCAGGTGGTCATGTGTCTCACCTCTTCTGGTACCCTCTCCTCTCTCTGGGCACTGAGTTGGCTCTTAGCCATGAGAGCAGGGGATAGACCCTGGCCAGGTGGAGCAGGGACCCCAGTAGAGCTGTTCTGAGAATGTCCTTGCTACAGACCGGGAATGCTAGGAAAGGTTCTGGTCCCTGGTCCCTTGTATCTCTTAGTCGTGCCTGGAAACTATACTGGAAGATTTGACTGATAAAAAGAAGGGGTGTCTGAACACGTCATCGGTGAGCCAATCGCACTGACACTTCATTCTACTCCACATGCTCATCATCCTAAGAGATGACGTTAGTCATTTCTAAGTTCCATCCTCTGTGGCACGTGAATTCTATCTTATTAGCAACACAAGAACCCAAAAGTCACTGGCTTGGGTGGCTTTAAGGGGGACCCTTGGGTTTTCTGCAGCCTCTTCCTGCTCCACCCCCACCTAAGCTCACCAAGAGCTCAGAAAGACTCTGTTGAACTCAAAGACACCTCCAAATTTTCCCATATCACTTGTATCCCCAAGGGTGGATATCTGAAGGCTAGGTATCTGGGAGGAGACCGCTGCAGGCAGCCCTAGGGGCCAGGAGTGAGGCTGAGTTCTCTCTCAGACTATACTTGGGTTTTAGAGGGATTCAGGTTCTTTGACCCTCCCTCCATGGACAGGCAGGGTCGCTGTCCCCTTGAAATGGAGGAGGCTTTATGAGAGCTTAATCAGTTGAGTGTGACGAAGTGACACTCTGTGGCTTGTCCCTGGCTCTCACGGAACATTTGTTCTTCAGTCACAATGGGAACGGTCTCTGACCCCGTGTGAACAAGCCAATGAGGAGAGACAGACAGGGAGGTGGGAAAGGATGGGCATCTCCAGCCCCAGTGCTGTCTGACTGCATCAGCATGTTCCAGCGGAGCCTGGCTGACTCCAGAACCCCAGGTAGTAAAAGAAACTAATTACTGTTACTGCTATAAGCCACTATGCTCTGGGATCTTCTATATAACTGTGCCTGTTTATAAAAACTGCTCTATACACAGGCTTAGCACATACTGCTCTTTCTGCCTGTGCCCAGAGCAGACATTACTAATCAATCCCAGCACCCTTCCTGAGGCCAGATGTACCTTAGAACGTTTTTTTCAGCAGGAGATCCAGGAGTGACCACTAAGTGACCAGAGCTAAATATGTTTGTCACCAAGGATCTGAAGTTTCTATGAGCTCAAACCCAAGATGTTGGACCATAGTGAGGCCACGCTTATATTATATTCTGGAGACAACTTCAGGAAAATGCAGATGGAATAGTGTCTCTGTTGCCACTGTTAAGACAAACTGAGACTGGACAGGAAGGAGCAGCCAGCAGAGTTTATAGATCATACCAACTCACTTATCTCTCAAATATTTCCATCCTCCACAGTGTTACCCTGAGCCCTTTTGCAATCTTTACCTATGAGCTCCCACTATGAGCAGGGGACACATCTGCTGGTATCATCAACATATTACAGCAGTGACTGCTTCCTGTAGGTAGGGCTGTTCAGTGGATGCTGTTCGTGGCTGCCTGCTCTCGGGGCATGTAGAAGAACAGCTTCCTCGGGGTCTTGCTCCACACAGCATGCCCTGGCTACAGGAGCCCATGGCCCTATAGGCCTCTCGAAGGGAGATGGCCCTTACCTGGGGTGTCACTATAAGTAGCTATAAATGACTGGTACCTCCAGCACCCGCGCTGATCTGTAAACTGCATGCCAAGGTCTTGCCTCTCTCCAATTTAGGGACTCACCATTTAGGCAGAAAACTCCTGCTGTAGACTGGGGGAGAACACAGCAGACGGGGGGGGGGGGGTGGAGGTCAAGGGAGGGAGCTGTTGACCTACCTGTTGACAAGCAGGAAGTTAGCCACCAGGCACAGCAGGGAGGGCACAGTAGAGGCAACTGCCAGGTAGCTCTCAAAGTAGTTCTAGAAACACACAAGGAAGGAGGCTGCTTGTCACTCGGGGCTGGTGAGGGCCCTAGGGAGGGTTGCTTTCACTGTCCCCAGACACCTAGGAGCCATGGCTAAGTCCACCCCACTCCATGCAGTCCCATCCCTCTCTCCAACCTGAGGCTCACTCAGTCATTCAACCAACAGCCTCCAAGGATAGCGGTGCTATCCTCAGTTGTGCTGAGTGCCGGTGCTATACTCAATTGTGCTTAGTGCCGGTGCTATACTCAATTGTGCTGAGTGCCGGTGCTATACTCAGTTGTGCTGAGTGCCGGTGCTATACTCAGTT
>NC_034598.1:26117131-26127970 GCF_900095145.1 Mus pahari
TGCTGAGTGCCGGTGCTATACTCAGTTGTGCTGAGTGCCGGGGTCACAGGGTCAGCTCCTGGGAGGCCCACGCATCCAGTGTTCCACTTACCCGAGCCACAGACTGGATGATGGGAGTGGAGCTCAATAGATAGCTAAAAGGCAAGCCTTACCCTGTTAATCTTGTTAGCCCTTGGACAATATATAGTAACCTGCTTCTTAGACCATTTAGACTAGACCTCATCTTATAGGAGACTCAGCTCCTAAAAAGCTACTGGTGGTCAAAGCCAATACCTCCATGATGAGCAAGGAGAAAGGGCAATCCTCAGGCACCTACAGCTGGAGAGGGTATACACACACACACACACACACACACACACACACACACACGCACACGCGCACACACACACACACACACACACACACACACACACGCAGAGCAGGCTAGGACTCAAGGCTACAGACTGGTGTAGTACAAACTGTGGATGCATCTCTGAAAACCCCAACAGCTGTCCACTTTAGGTGAATCTTGATTGAATGGGCATTGTCTCTGGGCATGCCTATCTTTAAAGTCAATGGCAACAAACTAACTTTAGGGGAGGGGAACTCAGGGTCTTCTATGCCCCCTGCACTACAGAGAGGGACAGGGAGAGGAGAGAGAGAGGGAGGGAGGGAGGGAGGGAGGGAAGGAGGGAGGGAGGAGGAAAACCAAGCAAGGGTTGACTATCTTGCTTTGGTCATGAGCCCCAGATGAGCTTTGAGCTGCAGAAAGGCTTACACACATTAAGCATTTGCTGTGTAACAAGCAGGAGGGATTTAAATGGATTAAGCCATTTAACTCTAAGCAAAGAAAAGGCCGTATGTGAGTATTCCACTCTGGAGTGCTTATGAAACTCAACACACAACGGAGCAAAGAGATCACAGGAGGCAAGGGCGTGCGTGCGTGCATGCGTGTGTAAAACCCTCATCTGTCTACGATCAGGATGGAGGAGTCCAATACACACACACACACACACACACACACGCACACACACAGGCACATGCACATACACACACACACGCACACACACACGCACAGGCACACGCACATACACACACGCGAATACACACCATCCCAGGAGCTCAGTGCATCCCACTGGGAGCAACAGAAGGAGTGTGAAGGCTTTTTCACAGCTCCAAACCCAGAGATCTGTGAGAATTTCCTGCTAGGTTCTTACAGTTGCTGCTGTTTGACTAACCTGAAGAGAGATGAGTTTCAGGGAGTGCCAGGGAGGAGGCGGGACCTGCCTTGGGGACAATGGAAACTGCATGGCTGTAAGGAGAGGTCCTGGAGCGGTGGGACTATGGTCAGGCCTGGACAGAAAATCTGACTGACAGCACAGAACAAAGATGAGAGGCATAAATGCCCCAGGTGTCCCCTGGGCTGTAGCACAGACCCTCTCGGGTCCCTTGAAGGCTATGGAGGGCTTTGTGCTCTTTGGAAGGGGCACCCTGACTGTAAGATGACAGCCTTGAAATTAAAATGATAATCGCAGCTCATCACCCGTGAGTCTTAGAAACAGCCTGCTGCCTCGCAGGTGCCCCTCATTGTCCCTGCCCTGATGGGCTCAGCAGAGCCTGGCCTGGGCTGGGCAGTCAGTCAATTACCTCCTGACACACTGGCTGAGCCCATGTGAGGCCAGGCAGGCCGCGGAGGGAAAGGAGAGAGCGAGGGACAAAGGCTAGAGGAGAAATGGAGACCCTCTGCCCTTGGCAGGCTCCCTCCATCCCCTGGCCAGACCAAGCAGGCTCAGAGTCCCTGGGTATTTTAGGGACAGGGATTTTCCAGGTAACTCAATGTTCTGGTTTGCATACAGCCAAGCTGAAGACTGCCTTTTACAGTTGGGAAGCGTTTTTCAGCCCTGACAACTACAGGAGGTCCAAGTCCCTTGCTGGTGACTAAGCCCCATTTCTGTACTTTATGAAGGACAAGCTGGGGGGGTGGGGGGTGGCGGGCTCAGGCTGGGCCATCGCGCCAGAAGCAGGGCCTGGCATGCAGCCGGTGATATGAAGTGGACCTGGTGCCTCCCATGCAAATGCAAAGATGGTGTTTGCACTCGTGTGTGTGTGTGTGTGTGTGTGTGTGTGTGTGTGTGTGAAAGAGAGAGAGAGAAAGGAAAAGAGAGGGGGGAGAGATATTGTGTGTGTGAGTGTGTTGTGTATGTAAAATAGAAGGGGGAGAGAGGGAGAGCGCATGTGTGTTTGTGTGAGTGTGTGAAAGAGAGTGTGTGTGTATGTCTATGATTTGTGTCTGTGATGTGTGTTTGTGTGAGTGTGTATGTGAGAGAGAGGAGAGTGTGTGTGTATATGTCTATGAGTGTGTGTGAAAGTGTGATTGTGTGTAAATGTGTATGTGTATATGTGTATATATATATATGAGTCTATGAGTGTATGAGAGAGAGAGAGAGAGAGAGAGAGAGAGAGAGAGAGAGAGAGAGAGAGAGAGAGAGAAATTGGGAAATGAAGCTAGGGCTCTGTACCTGCTAGGCAAGCACTCTACTCTTGAGCTACAGCTCTAAGTCTCTTTATTTTGGGACACAGTCTCACCAAGTTATCCAGGCTGTCTTTCAACTCAGTCTCTATCCATCTTAACCTTGAACTTTTGATCCTGTCTCTGTAGCTGGGATTACAGGCCCGGCCTGATGGCAGACACTTAAAATGGCCCCATAACCTCTGCCAGGGGCATTCTCAGTCTGGGATGCTCTATCGAGGGTGGGCGTCTAGCCAAGAGAGGTAAGCAAGTGTGACAGGCACACAGGACTGAGTGTCCATCAGTACCAGACAGTATTTGACTGGGTTCTTCCTCTCAGCTGACTTTGAGGAGACAGGTGGCCTTCTGGGAAATCCCATCCATCAAGGATCTGCAGGTGACCCCGGATTGCTGAGGCTGGTCTCCTGTAAGAACACAAGCTGTTGGGTGCCCAGCCACTAGGTACTAGATTCTGTCAGGAACCCAAGCGAGCTCGGGACTGACCCTCCAACGGTTCAGCCTCATCAGAGAGAACCCGGCCAAGCCAAACCTGGACCTTGGGCCTGGACTTGCCCTCAGGGGAACAAAGGTCAGCTCGCTGGGAACGCTGGTCCCTCCAGCCTCACCTTGCCACCTCTCTGCAGGAATGCCCCGATTCCAGTGAATGACGCTTGATCTGTGTGCTCGCCAGGCCCACCAAGCCTGTATACTATCTGCTGTGCAGAGGGTGGAGTAATTGTCCCAGAAGAGCTAACTCTGGCCAGTGTGAGGTAGGAAATGAAAAGATGCTCACAGATGAAATCCCTCGTCTCTTCCTACAGTAACTGCAGTTTTGAAATGTGCTACAGTCCCCACGGCTTCTGGGGATACCATCATGGAGCTGGATATTAGCCATCTTTGTTGCTGAGCTGTGGCCAGCTCTACGGTCCTGAAGCCTGTGTTCATTCTCTGTGCCAATCATACTTCCTTGTCCTTCACTCTGACTCCGGGCCGAACCCCTACAAAGAGGTGGTTATGTGATGGTGACCGAGTTTTGCCCTGTAAAGCTGCGTAATGGTGCTGCTGTTTATTTATACAGCCTCCCGAAGCCCCAAAGGCCTACTGGGCCTTACGGTACAGCAGGTAGAAGACAGTGAGGAAGCAGAAGGGCCTTGCCAAGCAGGCTTTTCTACCCAAGCAGGTTGGGCCCCAGGCACAAGATCTGAGCCTCGTGGAACACACCCTAGGCCCTCGGTCACGGCTGGGCAGTCACCGTCCATGCCAACAGCACCTTCTCTTTTAACTCATGCCTTTGCTGGTAACTCACTGCTATGTGCAGTGCAGCACAGTGCGTATGCTCATGTGCAGAAGTGCCTCCGTGCCTGACCGCCTTTAGGGGGGTCTTTGGAAGTGCATCGCTGTGACATAAGAGACACCGTATGGTGGACACAGAAGGAGGGGTGGCCAGGGGCCTCCAGTAGGACCAGTCTGGGTGGCAGCTGGGAAGACGAGGTGGGGGGGTCGTGTGTCCAGAGTCATGAGAAGAGGGGGATGTGCATAGGAGACTCGGGGTGAGGTGATGTCACCTCGCCATATTCCTTTTGGGAGCCAACCTAGCAAGAGCACCAGACATTCGAGGATTCCAGACAGCCAGGCCCCTAGGGTGCTAATGTCAGAGGGGGTATCAGTCCCAGGCAGAGTGCCCTAAGCCAGTGTGAAGTGAGACCCACGCCCACGTCATCTCCCTGGGTTGCCTGGCTCAGGAAGGGCCGGGTAGCAGTCTGTGGAAGGGATGCCACCAAAGGCCACCTTAGCAAACATGGTGACTAGAGTGGGCTCATGACAGCCGTGCAGAATGGCGGAACAGTGCAGCTCCCACCCAGTCCTTGGTTCTTAGGGCAATCCATCAGCGCGGGCAGGCCTGCGATAGGCCCCATTTTGACAAATTAGAAACCCAAGGCTGAGATGAGGGAGATGGCCCAGTGGGTAAATCCCCATATCTTAGTTAGGGTTACTGTTCCCTGAGACACATCCCATCACCATCACGCAGAGGGGGAAAGGGTTATCAATCCATCTTTCAATGCCCAGGTCATACTCTGCCACTGAGGGCATCAGGGTGGCTTCCTCCTTCTCATGGCTTGGTCGGGCTGCTTTCTCATACCACCCAGGACCACCTACCCAGGGCCACCACCCAGGGCCACCTACCCAGGGTCACCACCCAGGACCACCTACCCAGGGCCACCACCCAGGACCACCTACCCAGGGCCACCACCCAGGACCACCTACCCAGGGCCACCACCCAGGACCACCTACCCAGGGTCACCACCCAGGACCACCTACCCAGGGTCACCACCCAGGACCACCTACCCAGGGTCACCACCCAGGACCACCTATCCAGGGTCACCACCCAGGACCACCTACCCAGGGTTACCACCCAGGACCACCTACCCAGGGTCACCACCCAGGACCACCTANCCCAGGACCACCTATCCAGGGTCACCACCCAGGACCACCTACCCAGGGTTACCACCCAGGACCACCTACCCAGGGTCACCACCCAGGACCACCTACCCAGGGTCACCACCCAGGACCACCTACCCAGGGGCCACACCCAGGACCACCTACCCAGGGGTCACCACCCAGGTCCACCTACCCAGAGGTCACCACCCAGGACCACCTACCCAGGGTCACCACCCAGGGCCACTTACCCAGGGTCACCACCCAGGACCACCTATCCAGGGGCCACACCCAGGACCACCTACCCAGGGGTCACCACTCAGGACCACCTACCCAGGGTTACCACCCAGGACCACCTACCCAGAGGTCACCACCCAGGACCACCTACCCAGGGTCACCACCCAGGACCACCTACCCAGAGGTCACCACCCAGGTCCACCTACCCAGAGGTCACCACCCAGGACCACCTACCCAGAGGTCACCACCCAGGACCACCTACCCAGAGGTCACCGTCCAGGACCACCTACTCAGGGGTCACCACCGAGGACCACCTACCCAGGGGCCACACTGCTGGACCTTGCCACATCAATCACTAAGAAAAATGTCCCCACAAGCTCGCTTACAAGATGATCTGAGGGAGGCGTTTTCTCAATTGAGTTATCCTCAGATAACTCTAGCTTGTTTGGAGCTGATTTAAAACACACACATATACACACACATACACACACACACACACACACACACACACACACACAAAACAAAACAAACAAAAACCCATGGTACAAGGGAGAACCCAGGAAAAACTGGGTCTGAAGCACATGTCTGTAATCCTACGGCTCAGGTGGGGAGATGGGAGACAGAGTTGGAATTCTCATGGGCCAGGTAGCCTGGCATATTCAGGGACAAACAACAAAGGCACAGCGGCTCAAACAAGATGGAGGGCAAGGAGGCTGACATCCAGAGTGTCCACTGAGGTTCATATTTAACCACGCGCGGCGGCTACGTCTCAGAGATGCACGCCTGATGGTGGTGGCAGGACCTTCCCACATGGGACTTCTGGAGGACACCCGCCATCTTACTCTGTAACCCCCCAAAGCTGCACAAGCCCCTACTCTATCATGGCCACAGTGTGTCACCTGCCTCAGTGACAAGACTAGGCTGACTCCATGACAGGCATCAAATGGGTAGTTCAGGAGACGAGGCCTAACTCTCTGTCTCCAAGAACTGGGCAAGCCCAGGCCTCAGAAGATGCCCCACCACCTGGCCTGAGGCAAGGACAATGGGTCCGCAGCAGTTTCCAGAGCTCCTCAGCAACAGTTTCCAGACCTCCCCAGCAAGTTTCCAACCCCCACACCCCAGTAATGGAAAGTCCATAGACTGGGACCCAACAGATTAATGTAGAGGTCCCCTACCCTGGAATTCCCTAATGTGTTTAATCAGGCCTGCAAACTCACTTGGTTGTATCTCCATCTTGGTAATGGGGGACCCCAGCATGCTGGACTTCTGCAGAATAAAACACTCTTTGTGTTTACATACTATTTGAGTTGGGGGTATCATTCTTGGGCGAATCATGGACGCTTACAAGACCAGCCTTTCAAGGGGCTCTTGCAGCCTATCTATGCAAGCCACACTTCTTCCTATAGGAACTGTCATATTCTTCTGCCCCAAGGCAACAAATGTTGGGGCAGCCTGATACCTCTCCTCTCTGTCTGTGGGGTGACCAGGAATGTGGGCATTGTCTCTCCTTTTCCGTACACAGGCTAAGAGCTCTACACTACACAGCATTAAAAAGAAAATTCTTACCTCTATTGGCCCCAGGGGATGGCTGGACATTGTCAGTGGTCAAGCAGAGATCCCTTCCAAGAGGACAGATGGGCTGGGGCGTGGCTCGGTGGCCAAGTGCATGCCTGGCATACATGAGACCCTATGCTCTGTACCCAGCACCACAAAACCATGCTGGACTGAGGATAGCAGGGCAAACAGCAGTGGGCAGTTTCCAACCTTCTTCCCGATAGCGTCAGCACCCACAAAACCTCTCAGGTAGGTAAGGGACAGACCCCCGACTGTGGCCAGAGCCTGGCTGAGGGGTAGCTTGTACCAGCAGCCTCCCAGTGGCCCATGAGTGTGCACAGGCCACTCCTGGCCAGGGCAGGGGGTACATGCTTCACTGGCAGTGTGATAAGGAGAGCCATTTTCATCTGCTGTCCTCCAGTGTAAAAACCAGGAACCAGAGGACCACTCGTCAAATGAAATTCAAAAGCCTAGCTGAGCCAGCAGGCCAGATGTGAGGCCATTTTCCAGCAGAGAACTTCCTCCAGCCACCTCGCTGAGAGGCCCCATGCTAAAGCTGCTCTTCTGGAAGAATCTGATTCTGGGCTCAGGGTCCAGGTAAGATGGTTTCTCTGGGCAGGGAGGCCCTGAAATGAGCCTGTTTAATCTCTGGCAGGCCTTGGGTAAAATTCTCTCCTCAGAATGCCATTTGGGCCCTTTGATATAAGCAGAGTACATTAGTCACGAGCCTCAGCGGTCTCAGAGTCTGAAGCTACTGTCACTGAACAGTTCTTCGTGGCTCCCCCTCCTCCGGTCTGCAGTGGAGGAGGCAGCTGGGCTCCTGCAGGGTAAGGAAAGTGATTCCAGCCCCGGGGATGGTAGCTCAGGGCAGCAGAGCGTTACCTGGATCACAGGGCCATGAAATTAGCAGCAGTGAGCGGGCTGCAGCCAAGAACGATCGGCCATGCAGGCTCCTGCCCTCAGCTGTCTGGTTCCACGGCCTGGGGTGCTAAGGATGTACCCTCATCCTGGAACAGTCCACTCCCTCTGAACAAGTTGAGAGGTAAACAGAGGGAAGACAGTGGCCTCCTGTGCTCTTGAGGTCCCATGGAGGGGACATTGGCCTGGGACATGGAGAAGCTGTGCCACTTCCAAGTGGGGAGGAGGAGGCTGGGGAGGGGTCCAGAGGAGAGATAGGGAAGCCTCTAAAAACTGCAGCCAGGCACATGTCACCATAGGTCCCTAAGGATGGGGACCCCCCCATCAAATTGTTCCCTTGGCCCCTTGGGCTATAAAGATAGCCCAAGGTCAACATGAACTGAGAATGAATCTCATTCTCCACAGAGCAAGGCCTCCCTAGCCCCTGTCCCTGTCCATACTTTATAGTAGTTCCTTCCGGAAGATCAGCAGAGCTCCCTGGTCTCCTGGAAGGCCCTACTTTCCCTGTTTACATGGAGGCAGGAGCACTCCTTCTTCCCTCCCCACCAGAAGGGAGCACTGTCTCTCTCTCCTCCCTCTGCTGTAGAACCATTGCATAAGACCGCCTGACTCACAATTTCTGCTGGCTGGCTCTTCCTTCTCTGTGGGTAAAGAGCTTTAAAAAAAAAAAAAAAAAAAGGTACTTTGATCTCACTGCCCCGACCCCACCCCCCACCCCCCAGCTCCTTACTTCCTTTTCCTTAGCACTCCTAGAAAGCCTTGGCTCTGTCCTCCCTGTAGGGAGCTCTGACTGCCTTCTCTTCCCAGGCTGCCCTGGGAAACTGTTCCTGCATGGGGTCCCAGGGCCCCCACAGCCAGGTCATCTCTAGCCTCATGCTTCTGACATCATCTGTCACACCTTCCACAGTGGGTCCAGGAGCCCCCGCTCTGACCTAGGGTAGCCCTAGAGCCCTGGGGTGAGCCCTTGGAAAGGAAGCCTTGGATCTGGAGAGAACGAAGGGAGGTAAACTTCATACCCAAAGCATGGGGCACACATTAAAAGACAGGCTGTGCACACGTGGTGGGGGAGGGGAAGGCAGACCCAGGGATGCCAAGGGTCCAAAGTCCCCAAAGTCCCCAAAGGCTGCAAGATGTTAGGGACGGTCTTCCCTGGAGCCTTGGCCCCAGCCTCCCAGTTTGACAGGCTGTGGGGTTAGAGAGAAATACCTGCCCCATCTGGGAGTCATCCACACATACCTCCCAACCCTGTATAAGCTGCTATGTGTCCAGGCCTGTACCACCAACACAGGCGGGCTAGAGCCAGTCTGAGGGCCAAGGGTGGCCCTCATCCTTCTGCAAACACAGGGATGTGGTCCCACACACCACTCCTGCCTGAGAAAGTAGCTTTACTGAGTATCCTGGGGCCCGGGAAGCCTGAAGTATTTGATCTCTGGACCTCACAGGATGGTTTTACAGGCTGACCCTGTCTCATCTCATTTGACACGTGTATATACATGGATGGTATGTGTTCTTATGGGCATTTATGAGTGTGAAGGTCAGAGGTCAGGGTCTCCTGCTGACCCTGGAGGTCACAGGTCTGACTAGGTTGGCCGGCAAGCACCCCGGATTCTCTCACCTCTACCCCTCAAGGCTGCAGTTACACACATGTCCTGTTCATGTGGGCTGTTTATGTGTGTGCTGGGACTCGGACCGCAAGTCCTCATCTCTCCTGCCCTTTTCACTCTTTTTTTTTTTTTGCTTGTTTGTTTGTTTTTGTTTTTCAAAACAAGGTTTCTCTGTGTAGCCCTGACTGTCCTGGAACTCCCTCTGTAGACCAGGCTGGCCTCGAACTCAGAGATCCGCCTGCCTCTGCCTCCCGAGTGCTGGGATTAAAGGCATGTGCCACCACCACCTGGCTAATTTCTTCACTTTTAAAGATGGACACGAAGCTCCTCACTAATAAGGGTGAAACTCACAAACTGAGGGGCTCTCCCAAACCATGGTCCTCCTGCCTCAGGAGGAGGCATAACACAGCAGTGCGCTTTCTACCCACCCCACCCCACCCCTGCCAAGCTTTCTCTAGGCCCCAGTAGGACAAGCAAGCATCTCTCCTGTTCCTCTTTCTGTTCCTCCTGCTCCGGAACAGCCAGCCAAACAGTGGCTGGGGTGTGTGTGTGTGTGTGTGGGAGACAGAAGGAAGGACCAGAGAAAAAGGAGCCTGAGAAACCACACACACACACACACACACACACACACACACACGCACACCAGAGACAGTCACTATGCGTGTCCAAGTCTGCTTGTCTCTCTTCCTCCTAAGCCATGGGGTCATAGGAAGGTGGCCTTAGCAAACCCCTATAACCCATTTAGCCATGTCTACACAGGGCAGCGTCTACAGACTCTAGGTGGGAGGGATAAGGGCCTTGCCTGGGTGTTCAGGGCCTCTCTGCTGGCCCTGCCAGGTGCTTCCGCCTACACGAACGGCATTTCCACTGTGGCCACAAACTTCTCTGAAGATTCATGTGGGGTCAGGGCTACAGGCTATGACTGTATTCAGGTGCACACACACATGTGCACACTCATTCACACACACAGACACACACACTCACACACAGACACACACAATACTCATACACAGACACACACACTCACAGACATACATACCCACAGACACATCCACTCACATAGACACACACGCAAGACACACTCACATACAGACACATACACACACAGACACACACAAACACACATATAGACACACAGATATAGACATACACACACGGAGACACACTCACACACAGACACACTCACACAAACACACATATAAACACAGAGATACAGACAGACACATACACAGATACATACAGACAGACACACACATACACTTCACACAGACATACTCACATACAGACACACAGAGACACATAGACACCGACACAGAGAAAGACGTACACAGACACTCAAAAACAAACACACACTCACGCTCACACACCACTGACAGTCTAATGGAAACCCAGGCCCTCCACTGTCCCTGTAGAACTTTCTCAGCCAAAGACTGCCCTTAAGAAAAGCACTTTGGAGCCGGGCGTGGTGGCGCACACCTTTAATCCCAGCCCTTGGGAGGCAGAGGCAAGCAGATTTCTGAGTTCAAGGCCAGCCTGGTCTACAGAGTGAGTTTCAGGACAACCAGGGCTATACAGAGAAACCCTGTCTCGAAAAACCAAAAA
>NC_034598.1:26128026-26142400 GCF_900095145.1 Mus pahari
AGAGAAAGAAAGAAAGAAAGGAAGGAAGAAAGAAAGAAAGAAAGAAAGAAAGAGAAAAAAGAAAAGTACTTTGGGGCTGGAGAGAAGGCTTAGTGGTTAAGAGCACTGACTGTTCTTCCAGAGGTCCTGAGTTCAATTCCCAGCAACCACATGGTAGCTCACAACCATCTGTAATGGGATCCGATGCCCTCTTCTGCTATCTGAAGAGACCAACAGTATACTCACATATATAAAATAAATAAATCTTAAAAAAGAAAAGTACTTTGAGTTTGTGCAAAGCCTTTAAACGGCTTTGCTCTCTTCTCACTCACAAAGATGAACCACATTAAAAAGACATCATCGACCACTACGGCCCAGCCCGGGCTTCCTTCTATCATGCTGGGGAGATTGCCTCTAGAGTCTAAAGATATATTCAAAAAGAAATAACATCAAAGACAGACAGAGAGAGGTGGGGAAGAGGGAGGGAGGGATGGACCTGGCCAGTGGTACAGGTGGGGCCAGGATGGTAAGCAAGTGGGAAGAGATAAAAAGGGAGGGAGAGTTGCAGAGGGGGCCAGAGCTATAACTGACAGCTTCACGGGAAGCAGAACGGAAGGGGGAGGGGCATCACAGGTGGGGGAGGGACCATCACAGGTGTCACACACTGGGAACCATGCTGGCTGGACTGTGGGTTAGTGACAGAGGGTAGACGGGGGAACTTACAAAATGACTCAGTTTTGGGGTTCTGGGTTTCCACAAATGGCTTATAGCAGCCATCCACACAGGCTGAGCACGGAGTGGGGCGGCAGACCCTTACGCCTGATGACCACCTACCCACTCTCTAGGGCCGATAGCTAGAGTCCCTAGCAGCCTCCTGACCGCTGCTGTCTCCTCTTGAGAAGTGGCCGGGCTCAGGCAGGTGCCTGAGTTTACTTTGGAGTGTGTGAAGGGTGAGGGATAGCTAGGATTTGACTTTTAAAAAGTTCATGACCGAACGGACGATCTCCCTTCCATTTGAGAAGAAACCTATGTCAAGAAATCGGCCTGTCTCTAGGACAGTAGTGTCCCTATACTGGGAACAGTCTTCTTGCAGGTCTGGTCCCCTTGACAGTTGGCCACATCTGCACACTGGGAGGGGAGTCTTCAGGATAGAGCTAGGAGCTAAGTATTCAACAGGTACCCTACCTAGCACAGATGTGGGCTGCAGCCCTGTTCATCTGAGCAGCCACCAGCAGGCTCCTCACACATACCCATGCAAACTGTGAGGAGAGGACACGTGGTCCTCACACCTTACAATGGCAGGAGGCGTCTTACATTATAGGCCACAGCCCGTGACTGGCTAGGAAGCAATGGGATGGGTCCAGGCCAGAGCACCATTTTACCCTATTTTCTTTTTGCCACCTGCCTTTCTTACTGTGGTGGTTTGTATATGCTTGGCCCAGGGAGTGGCACTATTGGAAGGTGTGGCCTTGTTGGAGTAGGTGTGGCCTTGTTGGAGTGGGTGTGGCCTTGTTGGAGTCGGTGTGGCCTTGTTGGAGTAGGTATATCACTGTGGGTGTGGGATTTAAGTCCCTCCTCTCAGCTGCCTAGAAGCCAGTCTTCTCCTGTTTGCCTTCTGAACACGATGTAGAACTCTCAGCTCCTTCCTCACCATGCCTGACTGGATGCTGCCATGCTTCCTGCCATGATGATAATGAACTGAACCTCAGAACCTGTAAGCCAGCCCCAATTGAATATTTGCCTTTATAAGAGTTGCCTTGGTCACGCATGGTGTCTGTTCACAGCGGTAAAACCCTAACTAAGACACTTAACAATGTACGATTTTCTGGGGCCCTCTCCTCTGGCTTCCCTTTTTTTCCTCTTTAAATTTTTTTTTAAAGTATTTATATTGAGATAGAGAGAGAGCGCGCGCCACATGCATTCCACAGAGGCCAGAAGAGGGCATTGGATCCGCTGGAATTGGACTTAGAGATAGTTGTGAGCCACCACGTGGGTGCTGGGAATTGAACTTGGGTCCTCTATAAGAGTACCAAGTGTTCTTAACCTCTGAGCCATCTCTCCATCAGCTCCAAGGACGTAGCCCTGCTCCTGTTAATTTAGTAAACACCCCCAGCAGGCCAGCAGGCTGGCTAAGTACCATCTCCATTCCTCAAAGTCCCCAAGGACACTGGCCCAGGGTCAAACCCAAGGGCAGCCTCCGTCCATCCTGCCTGGCCGACACCACTATGCACTGCTGCTCACACCTGCACGCACAGAGGGGCTTTACTTGCTCAATGGCTTAACTCGAGTTTTACTGGGGATCAAACCAAGGACCTCTCACACAGTGGGCAAACGCTCTATCACGGAGTTCTCTCCTCAGCCCTCTTTTGCTTTGTTTTTTAAGACAGGGGCTTGCTAAGTTACCTAGACCAGCCTTGAACTTGCCTCTGCCTCCTGAGTACCTGGGATTGCATATAGGCCTACCCTGCCACGCTAGGCTAAAGGGATTGTTTACATTTTCACACGTTTCCCGGAAGTACAGCTTGGTTACGCACATTAGCTTCGCCAGGTGAAGCGAATATTATGGTAAAACAGAAGTGGATACATCTAAAAAAAAAAAAAAAAAAACAAAAAACAACAACAACAACAAAAAAAACGAAGACATGGAGGGCAGGGGAGTTAAAAGCGGAGATGACATACAGGGTCCTCGGCTTAGCCCCAGTTGTCACAGAGGTGTTCCTGGGAGTAACTTCCTGCGTCTGCTCAGTCTGGGAGATGCTTCCTGTAGAACTGTTCCAGGTCAGTGACAAAGAAAGGCCAGGAGATCAAGCTTAGGAAGGCTCTGCCTGCTAAACACCACAGAACTGGTGGCTGACTCGGTGCCCCTGAGCAGAGGCTCAGTAAAGGCTGCCGCTGTGACCTGCTTCAGGGAAGGCCACTCACTGCCAGGTTTGCCAACTTGACTTACACTGGAAGGAGTTCTTTGAGGAGATTCCCTGCACAGCCCATATTTAATGATAATCACTTTTTGTTCCACTCTGTGCCGTTTGACTTTGATCTTGGTTCTTCCCTGGCTACAAAGTTGCATGCCCACATGTGTGCACCCAAGGGAGTCAGAACTGGATGGGTGGTAGTTTGTAGCAACTCCCTGGTGACTCCACTGTGGTGGGACAGGGACAGTCAGGACACGGTGATTATGGCAGGGGCTCGAGCTTGGTCTAAATCTCAGTTCTGTCATTTGCTAGTAAATGACCTTGGTGGCTTCGAACCTCAGTTTTCCCATCTGGAAATTGGGGACAAAACACTAATCCGTCAGGGTAGTCTACGGATGGTGGGTGGTAAGTCATGGCATGGGTGGGTGCAGGACTCACTAACAGTCAGCAGATCTCCAACAAGCCCTCTGCCAACCCATCCTCCAGTTCCTCTTTCTGAAGTCAGTTCATCCTGGTTCCTTTTAACCCTGGCGTGGAGTGTCTGCTCTTAATCATATGGACCGTTCCCGAGTGGTGCTGTCCTGAAACTAGGCAGTTGGAAGAGGACCAGTAGGTTGTAAATACTGGAACGGAACTCCCCCACCTGCTGAACCAGGTAAACTTGGCCTTCCCTAGGGAGAAGACTCATTTAGCATCTATGCCAACCCATCTGAAAGGCGATCCCAGATCTGTTTCCCTCCCTTAGAGTAGGATAAACTTTCCTCTTAGACCACGTGATAACCCAGGTCAGACATCCCTGTGACATATGACCATATGCCCAGCACCAACCAGATGCTTCCCACTGTACTTCCTGAGAGCTGGCAGTGCAGAGAGAAGGAATCCTCCTGATCATCGGGATCCTACATCCCTTACTGTCTAGGGAGGCTGGGCCATGCTCACCCAAGCTTGGCTTGACACCCTGGGCTTCATGGGGAGACCTTGATGGAGAAATACAGGGGCTCTGAGGGCACAGAATGGCAAACCTGTGACCCAGAGAAAGTCTGGAGGCTTTCAGGGAACCCACAGGACTGAGTTCTTGTTCTCCCATCTGGGGCAGAGGGGACTGATTTTGCTGTTCTTGGCTTAGGAGAGCCCATCTAGACTGCAGAGGGGCTGAGAGCAGAAAGGAGTCCTCCCAGCAGGAAGGACCACCCACCATGTCACACACACACCCATACAGTCAGACACACAGTTACACACAGAGAGACACTCACACATATACACAGACACACTCAGACACACATATTGTCACATACACACATACACATAATCATATACACACAGACACACACACATTCACACACATACACACATATATACACACACAGTCAGACACACACATACACACATATATTCACACACACACAGTCACAAATACACATATACATACTCACACATACACACACATACAGACACAGTCACACAGAGATATACACATAGACACAAACATACACACACACAGAGTCACAGACACAGACATACACACACACACACACACACACACACACACACACACACACACAGCCTCTGCCACAGTAGTAAGGATGCTAATAAAGGGCACAGACAGCCTGGGATCAGGGGTGGAGCCCAAGGGCAGGGCTCAGGTCCCTTGGGCTTCAAAGTCAAGTTGAGAAGGCAGCCTGGCCACAGCCCACAGCAGCCTCCTACACAGCACTCTCGGGAGCGTCCAGTCTGTGATCATCCACCCACCCGCATTTCCCATTGCCATTCTCTCCAGCTGCCTTGCTGTGTGATCTTGGGCAGGTTGCTTAATCTTTCAGAGCTTCTGACTTTCTATCTCCATAAGGGGTTACTCAGATCTTTCCGGGCTGTAAGAGAAAGTCTGTGTCACCCTGGATTGTCTGGTGGGTCTTGGAAACCAGAACCCACACAGCATCATCCCCTGTACCCCCACAGCCCAAGCTATCCTTTCATGGCAATTAGCCTATTGGTGCTCTGATAGGTTTGGTCCAGGGCGAATGCCCCAAACACCCCCATCCCCCACCCCTAACCCATTGGCTTAATCTGAGGTTCTCAAGAACAAAGAGAAGAGGGCAGGGAAGGCAGTAAGCTTTCTAAACCATCTCCAGACCCACCGCCTTAGGCAGAAGGAAATGAGCCCGGGATGGGAGATGGCCCCGAAGGTGATGCATGGGGAAGGCTGTCAACATTCCTATCAGGCCAGATTCCTCCATCGTAGCAACCCGCTGGAGGAAGGCTGAAGAGTAACAGGCTGTCTGCCCTCCTCTCTCTGTGGCCCTCAGGACACAGGGCAGAGCGAGGCCATCAGCAAGATGGGGAGAGAGCAGGGGGGAGATGGGTAAGCAACGGGTGTTGCAGATGAGGAGGCAAAGAAAAACAGCCCCGTCAAGTGCAGAAAGCCCTGCAGCATGCCTGCTCCCCCAGCCTGGCCCATGAATCGAGGGGTGACAGGTCTCTCATCTCTGATGCCAAGAGCCAGGAGCTGCGGGCAGCAGGCAGGTACTACGCCTGCACCTGCCAGTGCTTGAGAGTGGCAATAAAGTATCCTAGCAGGGCCTGGATCGCAATAAAGTATCCTAGCAGGGCCTGGATCGCTAAGTGCTTGCAGCTGGGAAGGGCTGCAAGCACCCTGGCCCTTCTCTGGCAAGCAGGCAGGCCTGACGATGGTCGGAGGCGGGTGGGACAGGTGCACATACAGCCTAGCCCTGGCCTGGGGAGACAGACAGATGGACAGATGGGGCAGAGCAGTTCTGGAGAAAGAGCTGTCCGTCCCAGAGGCCTGCAGAAAGCTGGATGGCTTGTGTCCTTTGTCCCACAGGATGCTGGAGAGGCTGCTTACATAATGCCTGGGGTGGTGGTGCTGGGCCTTATCACGTGACATGTAAGAATGGACCTCACTGTCACAGACATGCTAGGATGGCAGAATGGCCAGTTTATACAGGAACACAGAGAGGGTGCAGGGTCCAAAGGCCGTGTTCAGGGGGAGCTTCCTGAAGCTCACTATGCCTGTTAGCCACCCACGTGAATAAGTAAGTCCTGACTACCCAGGATCAGGGTGGAATAGGGCCTTTCCCCAACACGTTCTCAGGCTGTTCCTGGTCCCACAGTCCCACATGGGGGTAGTGGTACTCAGTGCTCAGTCACGGGGGTCTGTCCCCGGGGCTCATCAGGTGCACATATGCATTCCCTGGAACTACCTGTGAATCCATAGGCACTCAGAAACAGCCCCCTCCCACGCATCAGGACGATATGGGTGGGGTGAGGGATATTCAGCAGTCATGTGAAACCTTAGAAACCAATGTCCCTGATTTCAGCTAAATCAATCAGAAGCCCTGGGTTAGGTGTCATGGGTAGCTCTGGAAGTGAATGATTCAGGCATGTGTGAGGTGGGGCCCCCGAGTGACGCTCACAGGTATCGGTCATCCCGTGACTTTCCCCACACAAAACTAAGCCACGATCTGGAGAGCTGCTCAAGGACTCAAGAGGGGCTTCCAGAGAAAGAGAAGTGAGCCACCTCTGGGGCTGGGGTCTGCTAGCACATCCCTTCTTATGCCCGAGGGACCTGTGGAGGAGGAAGGCATAGCTCAGCAGTATCAGCCATCTGTGCTTACATGTGCTTATAAGGCAGCTCTGCCCCATGCCACTGCAGAACCACTCTGGACAGATCCCTTCACCAGGTCATTCAGGACTCCTGAGCCCACCTCCCATACTAGGTCTTCACCTTGGCCCTGATGATGGTGTGGCTTTCCTTAGGACTGACAGACACACCATGGCCATGGCCACCGTGGAGGGAGGGTTGCCATGGTGACCTACAGATGATCTGTATCCTCAGAGCAAGGGAAGACAACAGAGGACTCTGAAGTCAGTACCTCCTTCCTGGGGTGATTCCTGCCCACCCTTCTAGTCCATCTGCTCCAGACCACAGTGACCTGAGTGTGTCCCTGGGGCTCTGCTACCCCTGGGTTATAGTTGGTATATAGTCTGAGTGTCCCCTAAATGGTCCTAGACAGAAATACACTCCCCACTGGTTATGGGTTAAGAGAATGGAAACTGAATCCAACTATGACATCCAGAGGGGATTGTGGTTAGTCTCGGGGTGGAGACCTCGCACCGCTCCCCCCCCCCCAACCCAGCCCCAGTTGAATTCTGATAGCTTTATAAGAAGACAGAGGGGACCTGACTCACACACATCATCATCATCTTCCCTCATCACAAGATGCTTCGTGCCATCTGAAAGATGCCACAAACAAGACAGCCGTCACCAGACACAGCCTCTCAGCCTACAGCCATCACCAAGAGCCTGAATAATCTTCTGTTACACAGAACGGTCACCCCCTACCTGGCCTGTGGTACTTTGCTCCCAACCACAGTAAATAGATAGACTCTGTCTCCCCTAGCTATCTGGCCTCCAGTAGAGCAAGGATGCTATAAAACTATGCTTAATGACTATATTCAACAGCTCTCTCTCTCTGTGTCTCTGTCTCTGTGTGTGTGTGTGTGTTTGTGTGTGAGTGAGCGTGTGTGTGTGTGTATGTGTGTGTGTGTGTGTTTGTGTGTGAGTGAGCGTGTGTGTGTGTGTATGTGTGTGTGTGTGTGTTTGTGTGTGAGTGAGTATGTGTGTGTGTGTGTGTGTGTGTGCGCGCGCGCGCGCGCGGGGCATGTTAACCTGTGTGGAGTCTTGGTTGTAAGCGCTAGGACACACAAAAAGACTACATTTCCCAGTCGTCTCTAGAGCTGATAGAGTCACATGATTGAATTTGGACCAATAGGATGTGAACAGAAGGGAGGCACAACTTCTAGGAAGTGTTCTTACAAGCCACAGGCATTCCCTCCTTTCTCTCTTCCTAAAGATACAATGGCTGGAGCTCCAGCAGCCATCTTGGACTGCGAGATGACCCTAGACTCGAGAACCCACCTGCCCGAAGTTGAATGTGACAGAAAAAAGGCCTCCCCTTGTCTTAGCTCCTGCTCTTTGGAATTTTCTGTAACTCCACAGCTGCCTTAATGCTGTAAGAGTCACACCTTCATATTGCCGGGGACAAGGAGTCTGTGTTCTTACATGCACCACCACACACAGTGTAGAGAACCATCATGCCCACCCTCTCTCCATGGACAACGGCAGGCAGTCTGAAGTATGGACTGGGTCTGCCCATCTCCATCCCGCCAGCCTTGGGAGGCATGAGACAAGGCCTGAGTACCACGCAATGGAGGTCTAGGACCCAGTGGATTATTGTGCGCACACAAACTCTGCATCAACACGCAGATGCTCAGCATGTAAACAGCCTCCCTCGAGTACCCCTAAAAATGGCCTGACTCTGGACCGCCTGCTCCCCTCGCCCCTGTGAGGGAAACAGCCCTTACCAGGATATCTGCGTCCTCGGGGTCCTTCCCGGACGCTGGGCTGGAGCAGTTTCGGAGCTTAAATGCCCAGTACTCCTTAGCAGTGACAAAGAAGTTCCAGGGCAGTAGGCCTCCAATTCCCAGGCAGAAGAAGATGATGTAGGCACCATTGAAGCGGTCCTCTGGTCTCTGCAGGCCCGGGGCTGGGTAGTCTAGTAGTTTCCCCAGCAGGGCTTCCTGGTCAGCTTCGTGATGGTTGCTAGGGGCTCTGTAGACAGCATTGGAGCTGTGATATACATTGTCCTCAGAGGCAAAGGCCACTGTGTGGACAGAGAGAGACACAGACAGAGCAGGTGAGCGAGCGAGCGAGTGAGCATGGAGGCTGGGGACTTATGTCTTCTAGAAGACATCTCTCGTCCATGCTGGGTCTACCCTGTCCCCAAAGTCTGGCTGGAGAGCTTCCAGTCTTGGGAGCAAGAAGAAAAACAAAAATCAAACTAGAAGAACAGGCTATGATAACTCTAGTGACTTCTGAGGTCATTCCAACTACGCAAGGGCAACGCAACCAACACATCAGGCAGTGTGAACGCCATTGCAGGTGTAGACTAAGGCAAGCAGTGCAGAAGGGCAAGCCTGGGCTAAGTACATTTACATAGAATTCGGAACCCTGGGTGGGAACAAGCATACCTTTGGAAGGTACACGGAAGTCTTCCAACTGTGGGTGTTTCCGAGAGAGACTGGGACAGGGAGGGAGCAGCCTTGTTCATTCTTATTTTTTTGTGCCTTTTGAACAATGTGTGATTGCTGTTCAATCAAGTTAGGCCAGGCACACGTGTGCACGTACATCTGCAACCCAGTAACACTCTGGAGGTGAAGGCAGGAAGATCAGGGTTCAAGGTCAGCCGTGCTACATGGAGAGTTTAAGGGCTAACCTGGACTAAGTGAGTCCCTATCTCACAAAGAAACGACTACAGGACTTCAGAGTGCCAGCGACACTCAGTGGGTGAGCTATGACAGTCGGATATAATTAGGTACTGAGGAATCTGAGGCTCAGAAAGTTCAAGCCACGTTCCTAGGTCACAGGGGCATGGATGATACAGTCACACTGTCTGGATGCCCCCCTGGGGATTCCCCAGCCTCATCTCCCCCTACCCCGCCACCCCAGGGATAATCTGGGAATGTGACTCTACCTGCTGGTTCCAAGTCCCTGCAGCCCTCCCTCCCTCCTGAAGGCTTCCTACAGCAAGAAGCTATGAGCAGAGATGACCAAAGGGGACTGCCCCTCATCAACACTGCTGGATAAATAGATCCCTGGCTATTGCAGCAGAGCCCTGGCTCAGGCAGACCAGAGGAGGTTCTACAGTGTCCTAGCAAGCTGAGCAGGCCCCCTCTACAGTCTTAATTCACACAAAGACCAAAAAGGACTAACTAACTAAATAGGGCCCCCCATGCAAACGTGCTTAAAATTAATGTTTTTTTTTAAAATTTATTTAATATAAACAGAATCTGGAGATATATCTCATCAGTGAAGAGCATTTGCTGTTCTTTCAAATGACCCGTGTTCAGCTCCCAGCACCTTAGTTAGGTAGCTCAGCTACTTTTAACTCCTGCTCTAGGGGATTCTATGCCCTCCTGTAGCTTTTGTGGGCACCTGAAAGAACTACACATACCCACACAGAGGCACACATATACGCACACATATTTTCTTTTTTAATGTGAAAGATAATCATGAAGCATCAGAGAACTGGCAAGGAGCCATTCTGTTTCCAGAAGTTCAGGCTAGGAGGGTGGGCGCAGGGCTCGGCGGCTCAACATGGGTCACCCAGACCCACACAGGGCCGAAGTCCCTTCTCAGCTACTGTGTCTATTCATCAAGGACCATTCAGCCTTGACCAAGCATCTGAAGTTGCCAGGGATCTTCTCTAACCAGGTCACGGGCGGTGCAGTGGACTGAGCGAAGCCTTATTACTTTTTATAAAAGGTAGCTGTGGCTTTGGATGAGTAGAGAAAGACAAAGAAAGGAGAGGAGGCCAAGAACCTCCCCGGGCCAGGCTGCCCCTGCCCCTGACTGAGGTGCTGGGGTAAGGACCAGTCAGAACTGGAAAGGGTAGGAGTTTGGGGATTGAGAACATGCCTGGCCAGCCCGTGTGCCTCGATGGCTCCTGAGGATACAGGCTGGGGACCAAGAGCGTGCCTGACAGTAAGTAGGCTAAGACAAGTCCTCTCTGCAAAGGCAGCTGTGGCATCCGATCCGGACCCGCAAAGCCTTCTGGATCCTTCGGGCTGACCTGTCCTCACACGCAGGGCCAGAGAGAGTGTGGAGGGGAGGCCAGGCTCAGCCTCGGGAAGGGGAGACCCAGCCAAGCATGGGGGCCGCTGCACCCGCACTTACTGTCGCTGCCGCTGCTACCTCCACCAGGTCCCAGGCGCTGGGCCACTGCGACCAGAGCTCAGCCAGGCCGGGCTCCGCCCTTGTCCTCCCAGCCCCGCCCTCCCCTTCTCAGCTCACCCCGCCCCGTTCAGCGCTTCCGGGTTTGCTGACTCCTCCCACCGGCCCCGCCCCCACGCGCGCCTCTGCCTGGCCTACGGTAGTAACTGCAGGCGTTCAATTGCAAAGTGCAAAAAGTGTGGCTTTGGGACAGGTCCTGCCTGACTCCCTATTGGTATCCACAGCCTGAGACCTGGGAGAATCTCGCCGCCCCCAGCCTCGTTCCCTGGGGTGCCCCCACCACCCGCTGCTCCCCCTCAATACTTCCAGAGCAGGATGCACCCGCAAGATGAACTTGGCCTCCCAGCCTAGGTGGAGAGAGCGGGAAGCTATGTGGTGGCAGTGAGCGAGGCCGACTCTCTCGCTCGGAGTAAGTGTGTGTGGAGGGGCAATCCAGATGCCAAAGCTGCAGAAGAGAAACTTTTGGGAGACTCTGCGATCAAAGTACTGGAGAGAGCTGAAGATGGCTCCCCTGCTCCAAAGGGCAGGTCAGAGTAGAATGGGGGGTTAAGGAACAAACCTGCTTTGTTTTTGTTTTCTTTTTGAGAGGAATAAAAGTGAGGAACCTAAGGAAACACCCAAGAGTGGCAGAAGTCTAGCTTCCTTTCTACCTGATCCCTTAGCACTGGGGTGACTTCCTCCGCTGCCCTGCAGGGGGCGTGGAGGTGCTCGCTTACCACCCGCACTTGGGAGGATCTGGGGTTTAGACTCACCTTACCTACAGAGTGGTCAGCCCAGGCTACTTGAGATCCTGGCGGCGTTGGGGCTGGGGTATGCATGCCTGCGCTGTCTGTACAGATCACCTGAGGAGAGGAGGTAGGGACAGGAGGGGAAAAGAAAGCGGCAGAGTAGGAGTTGGCTGATGTCCTGGGCTAGGCCAGAGAAAACGTGAGCACAAGCAAGGCTGGTGTGGGCCAGTCCCAGAGACCTGCTGGGGACTTACTAATGCCAAAGCTTAGTAGGCTTCTTTTCATAAGTGTGGAGGGGAGAAAAAAAAATTTCTCTACCCATCATGGTTCCTAGTTGGCAAAGGATCCCTAATATCAAACACAGAAGAAGAAAAACAACAGGCTTTTAATAATGTGTAACACAGACACACACACATTTGCCCACTCACACAAATACACATGCACACTCACATACATGCACACTTTTAGACACACTCATATATATGCATACATGCACCCATGTACATATGCACACACACACACACACACATCAGACATGCATACCCACATACACACGTGGGTGAGGCTCAGAGAAATGAGTATATCTCAAAACATGGCCTAAATAACAGCCTCAACTGCCAGGGGAACACGTGGGGACTGGAATGCAGCTCTGTGGGAGAGCAGAAGCTAGCATGCTTGCTCCAGGCCCTGGGCACATTCCCTACAGGGCGCAGAGTGGGCAAAGGTTTCCTTGGGATCAGAAAAAGCACAGTAAACAAGGTAGCCTGCGAGGTTCTCCTTGTCTCCCTGTGATAAAAAACCACCGAGTAAAACTGACCTGGGAAGGAAAGGGTTGATTTCACCTCAGCACTCCATTGAGGGGAGTCAGAGCCAAAACTGAAGATAGGAAGCTGGAAGCAAGAATTAAAGCAGACACCAGGAAGAAACTGAGGTTTACAGGACTTAATCTCTCGGTGGCAGAAGCTCAGGAGTTAGGGAACTCCTGGAGGCAGGAACTGAGACAGAAGCCGGGGAGTAAAGTTGCCCTCTGGTTTGTTTTAATACAAGTCGGGACCACCTACAAAGCCTGGCTATAAAAGTGACTTTCATTGGCCTAATGTAATTGTTGTCACAGAGGTTTGCTGCCTCCGTCTGCCAACCTAGGCCTTGTCTTGGAAGTTTCTCTGTACAATCTTATCTAGGCCTAGAATGTTTTCAGCCTCTGAGACTTACTGCTGAATATCAAGCTCACCTCTTCCTAGTTTTTTTTCTGAGTTCTGGCTGACTGGTTCAACTTAGCTATTCTGGCCCAAACTCCTGTCTACACTGACTGATTCAATCTGGCTTTTCTAGGCTTCTCCTGAATTGCCCTGCTCATACTAACTTCAGCAATCTGTTCTGGTCCTTGGGCTCCCTCTCATTCTCTGGCTCCTTCTGTCTTCACCTGTGTCTGGCTTGTTCTTTCTCTGCAACCTGTCTCTGTACAGCTGTCTTCCTCCCCTCTTCCTCTCTGCGTTGCTCTCTCTTAAGTAGCCTCTCTTTTCTCTCATATCCTGTTCGGTTAAATCTTTCTCTGATTCGTCACTTTGTCTGCCACTCACTTAGACATCACTTTCAAACGTGGGTGCTTCCTTCTCCAAACTAACTTTACCTTTGTTGTTTGGGATTAAAGGTGTGTACTAAGGGCGTGTCTGCATTCCAGCCAGAGGGGTTAAAGGTGTGTACTAAGGCTGAGTCACACCACAACTAGAAACAGATTTTTTTCAGTAAACAATACCATCTCAGGGTTCACAGCGTGATCAAGTATCCTGCAACACATGGCACTGTCCCCAGTGGGTCAATCACTAATTAAGAAAATGCTCCATAGATTTGCCTACAGGCCAGTCTGATGGAAGAGGTTTCTCCACTGAGGTTCCTTTTTTTTTTTTTTTCAGATGACTCTTGCTTGTGGCCAGTTAACAAAACACTTAGGCAGTTTTTGGAAATTCAGGTTGAGTGGGCCCATAAAAGGTATTTGGGCCCTCACCTGTAGGTCTGCATGCTCTCCCTTTTCTGCCCTTACCGGATGTCTTAACTTACTTTTCTGCTCCTGTGGTCAAGCACTTTAAGGGAGAAAGGATTTAGGCCACAGTTCCACTTCCAGTCCATCTTGGCAGGGAAATCAAGGCAGCAACAGGTTACATTCCATGTGAAGTCAGCAGAGAGCAATGCCCGTGTGCATGCATGTGCTTAGCTAGCTTTCTTCATACTCATACAGTTCAAGATTTTCCTGAGTAGGGAATGGTGCCACCCATCGTGGGCTGGGTCCCCCACTTCAATTACTGTAGTTTAAATATTGCATCACAGACATGGCTGGAGGCCCATTTGCTGTGCTTCTAACTTCTGTGTGGTTGACAATAAACAGTGTTCACCATACCTAGAGTCTTTTTTTTTTTTTTTAAACTACATGGCCTTTCCCCATGACTGGCCCATGTAGAAAATGAGACTGTGGAGTATGCAGTCCTAAATGGGATGTCTACAGAACACCCTTCGCTCTGAGACTCAGGGATCACCAACCGAGTGTGGAAACATGATAAAAGCAAAGCCAAAGGTGGTAAATGTGGCAAGGACACAGTGTTCTGTTCTGAGGCACAACAGGGATGCTGCACACATGAACCCACAGTGGTTATGATAGCATGCTGTGGTGGTTTAAATTGGTATGGCCCCCATAGACTCCTGTATTTGGATGCTTAGCCATAGAGAGTGGCAGTATTAGGAGGTGTGGCCTTGTTGGAGGGGTTGTGGTCTAGTTGGAGGAGGTATGTCACTGTGGAGGTCTTTTTTTGTTTTTGCTTTTGTTTGGTTTGTTTTGTTTTGTTTTGTTTTGTTTTCTTTTCTTTTTTTTTTTTTTTTTTTTTTTTTTTTTTTTTTTTTTTTTGCTGTTAGGGAATCATCAGGGCTCCTTATACATCTAAAGCTCTACCACT
>NC_034598.1:26142439-26244113 GCF_900095145.1 Mus pahari
GTTTCTCTGTGTAGCTCTGGCTGTCCTGGAACTCAGAAATCCGCCTGCCTCTGCCTCCCAAGTGCTGGGATTAAAGGCATGCGCCACCACGCCCGGCTTGTTTTGTTTTCAAGACAGGATTTCTCTGTATAGCCCTGGCTGTCCTGGAACTCACTCTGTAGACCAGGCTGGCCTCGAACCAAGAAATCCACCTGCCTCTGCCTCCCAACTGCTGGGATAAAAGGTGCGCGCCACACTGTGGAGGTCTTAAATGCTCAAGCCATGTCCAGTGTAAAACACAGCCAGTCTCCTCCTGGTTGCCTTTGGATCAAGGTGTAGAACTCTCATCTCCAGCACTACGTCTGCGCCCATGATGACATGCTTCCCGCCATGATGGAAATGGACGAAACCTCTGATGCTGTAAGGCAGCCCCAGTTATATGCTTGCTTTTATAAGAGTTGCCATGGTCATGGTGTCTCTTCGCAGTAATAAAACCCAAACTAACACTTAAGGCCCATGCAAACTTAAGCCAGACAAATATCCCAGCATGGAGGTAGGGCCAAGTGGGCAGGAAATTCCACCCCTACTGGAAGAGCTAGTGACATTTGATAGCTAATTTAGCGCAAATTGAACTCGATGAGGAGAGAGAGAGAGAGAGACAGAGAGAGAGAGAGAGAGAGAGAGAGAGGAACCAGGATAGCACAGCAAGTTGGGTGGACAGGGAGTTGAAGTGGAGGTGTGGGGGGAGCTGGGGTGAATATGATTAGAATACATTCTATAACATTCTTTAAAAATTAATAAAATTATTAAAAATTTAAATTCACAAAAGAAATTGTGTATACCTTTTCAACAAAATTGGTTGGTACTTTTCTTGCTCAACAAAGCAAAATAAAATGGACAGACTCTTCCTAGGTGTTCCATCCTCCTGCGGGGGTGGGGGAGCCGCCCGCCTTCTCTCTCCCGCCTGTCCCTCAGGTGCTAGGAGTACCTTCTTTGGAGTCCACCAGGCCTGCTCAAGGGAATCCGTCGGGCTTTACCGGTAGATGCTGCCACCTTGAGGTCATTTTCTGCCACTGCAACGCTCCTGTTTTAACCTCATTGGTCGGATTTTCTTTAGAGTTCCAGGGCCCCCAGACGAGGCACTTGTACTTCTAAGATTGCCACAATAACTAGTTCTAATTCAAGTCCTTTCCCCAGTTGACGCTAGTCATCTCTCCTTGATACGTGCTGGTTCATCAGCTCCCTTGGAAAGTTATGACCTTTAGGGGACACCGGCCTTTGAGCCTTCTGTCCCTGCTCCATGCGTGGGGACACCCCTTTACTTTCACCCTTTGTCTGCTTAGAGCCCAAGGTCTTAGTAACACCCAAACACCCACATCTCTGTTTTCCTGGTGTCCTGGGCGACTCACTTTGACCCAGTTTATGAGGGTGTCTAGATAGACACTAGCAGTCGGGCGGATCCATTCGAATCCATGACCACCAACCCAAGCCAGGGCTCTCAGCATTCCCTACACACCTCCGTTTCTCTATCACCTGCTTCAAACCCCAGGGACACACCCCACCAGCATGGTCTGTCTTCCTGTCCCCACAGAAAAGATCAACATCACCAACTAGGGGTGTTCACCCTTCCCTGTATCCCCTTCCCCATTCTGCCTTCTTAGCCTGGTCCCCTCTCTACTGCTTCTCCAACTGACTGCTCCCTACCCTGCTCCAGAATCCACCCCCTTTCCTGCTCAGGAGCCCCCTGGGCCCACTGACCCTTGTCTTTGTCACAGTCTCTACCCCACAGCCTTTGTTTGTTATTTATTTATTTTTTAAGCTCTCAAGTTCCAGCTTCCTATAATGCACATAGAGATCTTTATGCAAGCCTCACGTGGTGTCCGAGAATGACTTCACATGGTAAGAAATACACCCTCCACATCCTGGCCAAGAAGCCTGCCTTAGTTACCTTTCTTACTGTTGTGGTAAGCGATGGGTCAGAAGGAACTTAATGAAGGGCTTTTCTTGGCTCCCAGTTTGGTGGCTCCCAGTTCTCCATCATGGTGGGGAAGGCCTGGCAGGAAAAGTGTGCGGCACCTTGTCAGATGGCATGCCTGCTCAGGGGCAGAGTGAAATGAATGCTGCCCAGTCAGGGACCCCAGCCTAGGTGACTGTACCGCTGGTCTTCCCACTTCAATAGTGCTTCTAGAGAATCTTTCATAAGTAGCCTTTCACATGCTTGTCTCATCTGTCAAGATGAGACTCAGTATTAACCATCACACAACCGAGCAATTCTTGAGCCCCAGAAGGTCTTCTCTTCTGCTCACTATAGCTTAAATGAATTCCCTTTTACAATGTAAAGTGTTTACTATTCCACGGGGGGGGGTGTGCAGCGAGCACACTTGTCTCCTGTCCTGTGGTTTCTGCTACATCACCAGGAAGGTTCAATGACTGAGGCTCCGATTCCCTTCTTCGCCTGTATGTGTGTCTGACTGGTGGTGCTGGCTGTTGCTGGGACCTGAGATGGAGCCCCTGAGCACAGTATAAGCAGCTTCTTACTGTGACTTTGGGGGCTTTGTTGCATGGTGGTGGTCTCTGTGTTAGGGTCTTATTTCTATGAAGAGACACCGTGACCAAGGCAACTCTAATAAAGGACAGTTAATTGAGGCTGGCTTATAATTTCAGAGGTTCAGTCCATCATCACCATAGCGGGAAGTATGGCAACCTGCAGGCAGAGTTGGTGCTCGGGGAGTGGAGAGTTCTACATCTTGATCCAAAGACAGCCATATTCTGAGAACTGTATTCTGCACTGGGTGAAGCCTGAGCATAGGAGCCCTCAAGCCCACCCCCACAGTGACACACTTCCTCTGACAAGGCCACAGCTCCTAAGAGTGCCGCTCCCCGTGAGCCACATATGGGTATGGGGGCCATAGCGATTTTAACCACCAGTCTCTGAGGGCGGTCATCTTTTTGTGACCCAGGAATTATCCAAGGTAGAGTCTCACAGGGCTGACCTCCAGCTCACTAATTAGCCAAGGATGGACTTGAACTCTAGATCCTCCTGCGCTGGGATTACGGTTGGATGCCACCATACCTGGCTAAACTTCATCTCTAGATGGAGGAGTTGTTAGCTTACAGGTGATTCTGCTAGGCTCATTCCAGGGACCTTGCAACAGCTTATGTCATCATCTGTTTACCTGCTGAACCGCCAAGTGCAGGTGGTCTGGCTTACATAAAGACGCTGCTTGTCACCTTAGTGCTCTCTCTCTCTCTCTCTCTCTCTTCCCACACGTTCCTGGGAGGCCTTTCTATCATCCTCTGTCCCCCTTTCCCCCGACCCTCATGGCCCTGTGGCTCTGCCCCCCATCTCTCTGACCCTACCCCTTCTCCAGGTCCTCACTCCCGTCCCTTCCCCCAAACAAACTTGCCTTATACCACCAGGTCTGTCTCATGGCGTGATTTTGCAGGGAGACACCTTGGCATGGGCCCACCAGATACTGTGGTGAAAACTGTGTCATAGAGATCTCAAGACACGCCGGTGCCACAGCCCCTGGTGGTTCTCGTGTTCCTGTGCTGTTGTAGTTTAATCTACAGTATCTGAGAACTCATTGTGCTTCCTTATTCATTGTCGCAGCACTGTTGTTTCTGTCCAGGTACACCCACCCCATGCTGGACTCCACCTGTGATCATTTCTGTTTCCATCAAGGTCAGTCTGTTAGCCTTTAGAAGGACAGCTTCCGGGGTCACCAGATAACTCAGTGGGTAAGGGTTCCGGACATAAGGGGTGTGTGTGAAGGTTTGTATATGCGCAGCCCAGGGTGTGGCACTACTAGGAGGCGTGGCCTTGTTGGATGAAGTGTGTCACTGTGGGTGTGGGCTTTAAGACCCTCATCCTATCTGCCGGGAAGTCAGTCTTCTAGCAGCCTTCAGATGAAGATGTAGAATTCTCAGCTCTTTTTAGCTCCATGCCTGCCTGGATGCTGCCACCTTGATGATGACGACAGACTGAACCTCTGAACCTGTAAGCCAACCCTAATGGAATGTTTTCCTTTATAAGAGTTACCTTGGTCATGGTGTCTGTTCACATCAGTAAAACCCTAACTAAGACAGGACTGATGGTACACGTGTTCTTTCTCACACACACACACACACACACACTAATAATAAATACATATTTTTAAAAAGAAGGTTTTGGAATTCTTAGTTGGCTTTCTTTTCATTTTATGGTTATTGATTTATCACCATTTGCTTCTAATGGTGATTTCTGTGGATCAGCAGTCTCGCTGCCATTCCCATTTCAGACCAGAGGAGGGCGCGCCTGAGGTGCCTGGAGAAAAGCAGTCCAGGCTCCCTGGGCGGCAGACAGAAACATCAGGGACGCTGGAGCTTTGGAGAGCCAGATCCTTCCTGGTTCTAACTGCATCGGTTTTCGGGCGCCATCTAGTGGTTAGTTTCTTATTGTTCCTGTGACCCGTTGACCAAAATGTGGCTTAGCTACAGTACCCAGGGCCAGGTGTCCCAGGGGGCCCTGAGAAGCGCTCCTTCACGCCAAGGTCCATTAAGGCCCTGTTCTGCTATGGCTTGGTGGAAGGGACCCTAGAGATGAGCAACTGTGCGGTTTTGTCAGAGTGGAGATCTGCTGCTAAGAGGAGGGCAACAAAGACCAACTGCCAATCATCGCCTAAGAGGAGGGCAACAAAGACCAGCTGCCAATCATCGCCGGGAAGCGCTACAGCTGCCTCTCTAGATCCCAGACTCAGAGGCTCCTGCAGAAGTGGCTTTAACCTCAGTTTAGGTACAGAGTTCTGAGGCTAGCTTCTGTGACCTAGAGTTAACGGTGGCTTGGGGGACTCCTGTGCCTCTATAATTTACTCTGTCCTCCCTGTTTCTCACACCACCAGCCACTGGGCTTTACAACCCTTATGCCCAGGTCCATCTGTTCTCTCTACCCCACTCGCCCAACGATGACCACTCTCTCAAGGCAAGGACCCTTTCTTCCTGTTCTTCCCTGCCCTCTGTGCAGCACCCATACATTTCACTTTTTATTCTTGAGTTGCCTAGCTTAGTCAAGCCTGGCCCATTTCCCATACTCCCAGGACATGTCCACCTGCCTGCTTGATCAATTCTTCTTTAAAGGCCTTTACCCTGGCAGCGTCTGGGGCCTAGGAATTTGCTGAATGTGGTTATCTGTCTTGAAAATTTCTCAATCTAGACCCATCCCACTTTGAAATGGCCCCAGAGCCAGCCACAGGCTCTAGAGAGCGAGAGCTGGCAAGGCCCACAGGAAACTCACACTTGAAGCTTAGCAGACAGATGTTTGGTTGAGTACCACGCATTAATATAAGATCAGAGTCTCACCATAGGACTTTCCAGACCCTGAATAGTGTGGCTGGCGGGCTTCATGACCCTCCACAACCAGTCAAGGGCTCTTATTCCAAACTCAAGGGACTACAGGCCATGGTGGCTGGGAACTGCCAACCCGATGCATGGTGAGGCCTGAGGTCCACAGGGTTAGGGGTACCAGCTTAAGCAGAGGTAACTATCAAGTCGTGAAAACTAAAATATGCACCCCTCCTCCGCCTGCAGATCGGTTCACGGGCAGGACACAGGTCTATGATTTCATTAGCAGGCGCCACCTGCAGGGAAACTCTTGCAGAACACATAATGCTGTCTGTCATCTGTGTGGGAATGATGATGCTCTGCTCCTTAGATGGGCTATTTGCCTCGGGTGTAAACCACCAGGTTCACACCCAGCCACTCACTCCCAATGTACTCATGTCACTCTCCTCCTGCCTGTCCAGCATCTAACTGACCACTCAGCCTCAGTTGGGGCACACCCTACTGGGCGGGCCAATGGGTGCCAGGTCTTACACCTTCATCCCTCCCTCCTCTGCTCTGTGCTTTAAGGCTTGGCTGGTGAGCAAGGTGAGATCCAGGGGCCCTAACTTGCTGTGTAACTGTCAGAAAGCCTTTTGTTTGGGCTGTTGAGCTGGATCAAGGTCTGGAGCTCTGAGCTGCCGGGGACATACCAAAAGGGCAGGACACTCCCAACTGCCACTAAAAGACACTGAGAAGACATCAGACCAGGGCCTGTTTTTTTTTTTTTTTTTTTTTTTATTAGACTAGGAAATATAATTTATTTCATAAAAATTAATCTTGTTACAAGAGGAATGCTAAAGACTATTTACAAGTTGTTTACAGAATGGACGAGCAGGGCCAGGACTGTCCCCTGCGTATCAGAACCCACAGACACACAGCCATGTCCACGCCCTGGCATCTGAGCTCCCACCCACCTGACCTCTGAGGGTGGGAGAAAGGTGCTGTCTCGGATGCCTGGGAGCCTCAAGATGGGGACCAGAGAGCCCTGGAAGATCCAGGGATGAGGAGGGTCATCAGGGGGTATCTGGCTAAAGCTCAGACACCGGGCCCCATTGAGAGGGGCAGAGAGGCACATAGGAGATACACCAAGTGACTGTGACTCGGGGACAGCAAGCAGGCACGCCCACCTCCAGTGGCACAAACCTGGGCACAGAGGTCATGCCCACATGTGGGGACAGGTGTGTGCGTTCTGCGAGGGGTGCCCTGATGTGCCCAAGTTGAAAAGCACAGGCATGCACAGACACACACACACACACACACAGATACACGCACGCACGCACGCACGCTCGCAAACACACATACTACCCAAGATGACACACAAATACCCTGCAGGACCCAGCAACACCAAGCTGGCTAGGAATGGGAAGGGGAGAGGCTCCATCTCATTGGAGGCAGGAATGGAAACCCAACCCAACAGCCCTGTCTGGCTGAGCCCAGAGTTGGCTTGACCTTACCTGGGTTGTCTGGTTAGAGCCCTACCCCAGGCTCCAGCTCCAGCCTCTGAGCCCCAGATGCTGGGACTTCCTCACTAAGTGCTCTCCCAGGGCCCGGGCAGGCAGGTTTCCGAGGACGGGCAAAGGAGAGAGCATGCAGACCACAATCAACTTGTCTCTGCTCGATTCCCAGAGAAGTGTGGGAACCCAAGGGGCCTCGTGGAGCATCCCAGGATAAAAGGACACTTAAGCCCAGAGAGAGCCATTACGTGCCTGAAGTCACACAGCACAGCTACACCTTGGCTTCCCCTTTCTGTGTGTGGGCTAACAGTGACCAGCGAGAGTATGCCCACAGGGATGAGCGTCTTTGGCAGGAGGAGCTGAGGACTACTCTCTGAGGCACTGTTCACCTAGATGCCAGGGGCACCTTGGTCTGTCTCAGAGCCCCACTTCAGGAAAACCAGGGCAGAGATGCTTGCTGGGTCTGTGGCCATGAAACCTGCCTCCCCACAGAGGCTCCAACTTTCAAAGCTCAGGACCTGTCCAGGCTGGTAAAGGGTGATTCAGGAAGTCAGCATCCTTCAATAGGATCTCTACCAGTGAGGTCCTGGTCTCTGTCACTGCCCGTGGGCTGAAGGGACAAGAATTCATCCCTTCCACTGTGGCCCCGTGGAACATCCCAGAATGGGCTACGGTCAAGAGTGGGTATATAGCTGTCTACTTAGTTACCTTCATATCTCCTGACTCCAGTAAGGAGATCAGAGGGTAAACTGAGGGCTAGAGGCATGGGGGGTGGGGGTGAGGCAGACCGGCGAGTGCCAGCCTAGACACAGAGCCACCCAGCCTGGGAGAGAGCCCTCCCTGGAACAGGCCCCCACCCCCTCAGTAAGAGCTTTGACCATCACGAGACCAGGAATCACCAAGCAGACCTGAACAGTCCTCTCAGGACCACAGCAGGCCTGGGTCTCCATCTGGACCCTCCAAAGTCAGAGGAGGCCACAGAAGGGCACCTGCAGGGGGCTCCAGAGAGTACGAGGGCGACCAGGCCCCAGCTTCTGCTTGTGACTTTAGAACCCAGTGCCATGGCTAAAACCCTGTCTCAGCTCCCTGCACTGCTGGGGAAACTGAGGCCTTGCCATAGCAAAGCCTTCCCCTGTGCAGTCTCTTACTGACCACACCCACGCACGCACACGCGTGCGCACACACACACACTCATGCACACACGTGTCCACGAGTGTACTCGCCTATGGCCCAAATCACAAGCATAGCCACTCTTAGCCATATTCAAGGATAAAAGTTTTTTTTTTTCTTTTCTTACTTTTTTGTTTGTTTTGTTTTCTTAAAAAGGACCTATCCAGGTATCTGGATAATAAATCATTTGCGTTCCCTAAGAAACTGGGTCTTTCTTTGCCCTTACTGTTTTTGCTCTCTCATTGCCTGAGTCTCGCTGAATTGAGGCTCATCCCCCCCCTCCCCCAATCCCCCCACCTCTGCTTGTGGACAGGAAAAAAAAAGCAGTTTGCCTGAACTGAACTCGACCTTTCAAAGAGGACCCAAATAGGAGAGCAGTCCCTAGCCGAGAACCGTGTGAACACAGAATTGAAACCTGTGGGCCCCCAAAGTCACAGGGCTGAGGGTGGTATTGTGGGAGGGGGGGAAGCCTCTGGCTTTCAGCTGCCCCAGAAGCCTCAGCTCACCCCAGAGCGAGCTGTGGAAAACAGTGGGCCAGAGGATCCCGGCCTCGCGGCAGTAGAGCACAGAGACTTTCTAAGGCTGGTGGTGGTGGTCTGAGGGCTGTGGCTGGGAGGGGGGTGAAGGACCATTCCAGCTGTGAGCCAGGGGTGGAGAGGCTACCAGGCCTCCTTGCACCGTCTCCTACTGGTCCCCACAGGCCTGTGGTCACAGGCACTCAGCAATCTCCATCCGTGGCCATGGCTACCAGCATCTCACTCTTGCCCATCTCCTCCAAGGCACTGGCCAGGCTGTTGAGGTCCCCGTCATCCTGCTGCCGAGCTTCCCAGAGGTCTAAGATGACGCCTGTGGGACTAGCTTTGGTGGCGAAGTAGTTCAGGTACCTGTCGGAAGGAAACGGAAATGTTGGCGCCCCTGAGGTGACCAACCTGTGAATTGGGAAGACCCGGGTGGTGGAAGACTGTGGGCTCTGGAGTCCCGCAGTCTTGAGTCTGATTCCTGGGTTCCCCGGTTGTAGACTTTGCAGCCCTAGGCAAGTCCACGTACACTAAGACTCATCCCTTGGTCCTCTTGATCTCCTACTAGCAGGGGTTTAGAGGTGGGGCTGAGCAAGCTCCTACAACCTGAGCATCTGCCTCAGAATCTGCATGAGGGTTGGCAAGACAGTTCTGTGGGTAAAAGTGTAGACTTGAGTTCAAATCCCTGTAGCCAACATGAAAACTAAACGTCTATAAATCCACTGTTCCTTGAGCACTCCATTTCAGGAAGCTGGGAAGCACAGACAGGGGAGTCCCTGCAAGCTCCTAGGCTAGCTAACCTGACACACAGGGCGGGCAGAAGAACAAAGAGACCGGAGGCTATCATCCTCTGACCTCCACACATGCTCCATGCACAGTGTGCTGCATACACACACATGCAAAATACATGTGTGTGCAACACCTGAACACACTGCTGGCCAGGGCTGGACCCGTGGAAGGTGGGGCTCCACGGGAGGAGACCGGCCACTGGGGTGTGTCTTGCCCTGTTCCTCCCAGTCTATGTCTGAGATGACTTTGCTCCATCACAGCCTCCTGACACAATGGTCAGCTTTGCTTTAGTGCACAGCAGTGGCAGTGGAAACTGCAGGGACAGACGCCCCCGAAGCTGTGGCCTAAGATCCATCTTGGTTCCTTTAAACTGTCGGCTATAACTCCGCAGCGAGGAGGGGTTGATTCCCATGTCTCCTCACACCGCTGACAAAGCCCGAGCTCACCCAAAGCACCCTCTCCTCTTCTTCATCGCCATCATCAACACCAAAAGACACAGGGACCCAAGAGACCCTCCAAGGATGCTCTTCTCTGAGGATTAGAGCAGAGTCTCTGGCCATCTTTGTAAGCTTCTCCCATTTATAGTAACTAGATGCCTTTTTTTTTTTTTTAAAGATTATTTATTTATTACATGTAAGTATACTGTAGCTGTCTTGAGACAGCCCAGAAGAGAGCATCGGATCTCATTACAGATGGTTGTGAGCCACCATGTGGTTGCTGGGATTTGAACTCAGGACCTTCCGAAGAGCAGTCAGTGCTCTTAACCACTGAACCATCTCTCCAGCCTTAAATGTCTTTTTAAAAATTAATTTTTAGCACATGCATGTGTACGTGTATGTGTGTGTGTGTGTGTGTGTGTGTGTGTGTGTGTGTGTATGTATGTATGTGTGCATGCGTTGTCAGAGGACAATCTCGAGTCATCCTTAGAGATACCATCCACCTCATTTGAGACAGGGTTGCTCATCATTCAGTTAGAGTATTGGGCTAGCAAATTCCAGGGAGCTTCCTGTCTCTGTCTCCCCACTGCTGGGATTATCAGTGTGTGTCAGCACGCACGGCATTTTCACACGGTCACAAGGGAAGCCGAGATGGAAGCTGGCCTTCGTCGGCTGGGATGCACACCCCACTGCCGTGAGGGCAATGGGGGTGACTGCAGCTTGGGATACTCACCGGTCCATGGACAGCTTCTGTGCCAATAGCCGCCAGTCGTTGCCCCGGGAGTTGGGGGCATCCAGGCTGCTGCAGATCTTCTGGCGGATGGACAGGGGTATCTTGAAGGCATAGGGTCCCAGCTGGGTGGTGACAGCATTGCTGGGGGCAGAGCAGAGAGCATCCAGGGAGCCGGCAGGTGTCTGGAAGGGCAGGGACGGGAGTGAGATAACCTCAGTGCTACACAGGCGCTCACCCAGGCAGGCAGACTGTAGCTTTCTGCTCCCCCCAAGATTGATTGATAGATTGATTTTATGCATATGAGTACACTGTAGCTGTACAGATAGTTGTGAGCCACCATGTGGTTGCTGGGATTTGAACTCAGGACCCCCGGAAGAGCAGTCGGTGCTCTTAACCGCTGAGCCATCTCTCCAGCCCTGAAGCTGCAGCTTAATCGGTAGAGTGCTTGCCCAGCACCCATGATGCACTGGGCTCTACACTCATCTTAGTCTCCTCTGGCTTCTCTCTAGCTACCCGCGTCCGGAGGGCAAGGGTTGCTCTGTGTCCCGTGTCAGTCAGGTGTGATCTTGCTTGGGATGGGCCTTGGACATAGCTGACTTAGCCTTGGGATACGGAAGCCGCGGGAGTCACAGCCGGGGCCCAGCCCACACAGAACAGCTTTGATAGAAGTGGGGAACAGTCTAGAGAACACAGGTGACCTGTCCAGGGCAGCGTTGGCTTGAGACCTGTGGGGAGTGCTTTCTACTAGTTTGGATTTAGTGGTTGGGAGCCACAGGCCAGTCCTTACCTTGACCAGGTTCAAAGCCAGCCTTGCCCGGAGGCCATATATAATATACTGATACTCTCTCACTAGGGTTTTTTTTTAATTTTTATTTTTTTTAAAGATAAGGTCTCGTGTCTCAAATTTACAATGTAGCTGAGGACAACCCTGAACTTCTGATAGGGTCCTCCTGCCTCTATATCCTAAGTGCAGGGGTTACAGGTGTGTAGCACCACATCTGGTTTTATTGGTGGTGGAGACGAAGGTACCTACCCACTACTCTGCCAAGTGAGCTACAGCCCCAGCCCTTGAGACTCTCATCTTTCACATGGGGATCATTATAACCCTCCCCCCATGGGCATGATACCTCGCTACGGTAATATATGTCATATGAACTACTCTGTAGGCGGCTATTGCCCACTCTAGGTGGCTAGGTCCCTGCTATGACTTGGGAGTTCAAAGAGAGAGGTCTGTGTGGGAGATGCTGGGGAGTGAGGTGCTTACGGGGCCCGAGTCTCAGCCCTCCCCCCAGTCCCACCCCCCGGGCTATCATTGAGCCTCACCTCGGCCAGTGTTGTGTGCAGCTGGAAAATCTGGCCTTCCCCTTCGACCTGTCGCACGCAGACCTTACAGGTGAACTCCGTGGAGGCCAGGCTATGCCTCTCCAGGGCGAAAGTGCAGTGCAGGGCTCTCTGGCTGCCGTTCCAGACGTGGTAGAAAGGAATCTCCTGCAGGAAAGATGGTCAGGGTTGCAGGCGGGGCGGGGCACTGAGAGAAGTGGGCGGGGCCCAGCCTTAGAGAGGGCTGGGCTCTAGGGGGGTGCGGGGGGGGGGGGGAGCTGGAGTCAGTCTCTCTGGGAAACAGTCCAAGTAGGGAAAGCAGGTTGCTTGAATGGCACTGTTGTCTCGGTTCTGGGAGGGGGTGGAGAAGTGAGTCTGTGTGGGAGGGGGAAGACAAGTCTGAATGTGCATACATATAGAAGCTGGAGTATGTGGGGCCTCAGTGGTGTCACACACTATAAGATGGAGCAGAGGGACCTGAGAGCCAGCGATGAGCAGAATCAGGCTCACATTAGTTCTGATGGGGGTGGCCCCAGACCAGCAACTTGAGGTATAAAGGGTCAGAAGGGGGTGTGGCGGTGATGGCTGTGTGTGTTTGTGTTGGGGCAGGTGTAAAAGGGGACGAAGGTGTGGCTGTTCATGGCTAAGAATTTAAGCTTGGGACTGAAGATGGCTGGGAACACGGAGAATGGTAAAGTGGGAACACAGGGCAGGGACAGGAGACCCGAGAAGCAGTGCTTCACTACAAAGGATGATGCAATGGTTCCCCTGCTGCCCCTCTCCAGGCCCAGGGCTCACCTGGTACTTGGCCAGTAGTTTGCTCCTCCAGTGGGCATGGGGGATGTCATGGAGGGAGAGGCGTAGGTTGTGGTAACTGTCCTTAAAGAGCAAAGGCTTGGGCTCCTCCACCAAGTAGCCACCTAGTGTCCTCTCCAGCTCCAGGACCTCCTGTGGGCAGGGCAGACAGAGAAACTTGTAACCTTTGGCATAAGGCTCTTTTATACTTCTAGTTGCTGGTCTGGGGCCAGACCCTTCTGATCCAGTTAAGAAGGTGTTTCAGATGAATGGATAGGCAGATACAGTGAATGAATGGGACAGGTGTGGGTAGCTGGATAGATAGGTGATAGATAGATAGAAAGACAGACAGACCAATGGCATGGATAAATTAACAGACATGAATAGGGAAGTGGATGGATGGATGGGATTCATGAATGGATATTTGGTGACTGGATAGATGAATTGATGGGATGGCTAAGTAGACAGACAATAAACTGGATGGATGACACATGGGAGGACGGGGGATAGGTAGATACACATAGAGAATGTATGTGTGGGTAACAGGAGCTTGGAAGAAGAATTAGATACATGTATAGATGGGTTAGACATATAGAAGGATACTGACAGGGGTCTGCTAGAAGGATGGAGAACACAAAGATGATGGATGGATGGATAGATAGGTGGATGTTGGATGGAGGGGTGTGTGTGTGTGTGTGCGCGCGCGCGCGCACGTGCGTGTACATGTGCCTTCCATTCAAGAATCCAGATTATTAGGGCGAATTCCTCACTACCTGCCAGGGAGATTAGAGCGGATTAGTTAGGTACCATAACATGATGGATGGATGATGGATGGCTAGATCATTGGATGGATGTGTGGGTAAGCATAAACAGATACACAAATGACAGGTATATGAATAGAAGATCATTTGAAGGAAAGCCATACAAACAAAGAGAATGGCCGAGTGAACACACTGGCTGTTTACTGCACAAGTATGTGAAAAGGTAGAGGGCAGATGGATGGGTGAATGGACAGGGCATGAACAAGTAAAGAACACAAGTGGCCCAAATGTGGCGACTTCCCTGTTGATCTTCACACCACCCTCTGGCTCAGATGGACACCAGCCATGAGATCCTGCTGGAACAAATTCCCAGCCGTGCCCACCCCCCTTTTGGAGGCCTCCTGGAATGTCAGGGTAATACAGCCCCACAGGGGAAGCCCTTCTCCCATGGGGCCTTTTCATCTGGGTTGCATCAGTCCCCAGCATGAAGCCTGAGAAAGTCACATGAGTCTCAAGAGACAGAGTGACTGGGAGAGGCCACAACTCAGAGCCGGGAAGAGGAACCATGAGGCTTCTCAGAGGGCTGGACGGAGGATGAAGAAGAGAGCCAACTCTATGTTCTCCGTATCACCCTAGGATGAGACCGGGGACCTGGGAATGGGACAGAGTTGGGGAAGAAGGGGCAAGGGCTTTGAGGCATGTATGACAGACAGGTGGCGCCCACTTGGGTTCCACATCAGCCGGTACTAGCCCCCTCCCTCTCTGCCCATCCTCTCCCTCGCTTCTGGTCTCCACTGCCTTTTCTTTTGTATCTGCTAGAAGCTCAAGCTTTCCTAACTCATCCCATCAGCTCCTGGTCTGTCCATCCTACTGACCACCCACGAGGACCAGTCTCATCTCCTGGCCACTGCCACTGCCTGTTGTCTGGGGCTTACCACTAGCTTCCCAACTGGCCTCTGCCTCTTGTTCACCAACGTTCCTGTTATACTCACACACACACACACACACACACACACACACACACACACACACACACAAGCACCTCACATGCAAGTTGCTTCTTATTCACCAACGTTCCTGTTATATGCGTGCGCGTACACACGCGTATACATGCGTACACACACACACACACACACACACACACACAAGCACCACAGCTGCAGGGAATTCTACAGAGTACCTGTGAACAGGTGTCTGCCATAGCTGGGCCCCTCACCACTGGACAGCATCCTGATTGCTAAGCATGACCTGAGCTTGCTAACAAGCTGCTATCTCTCCAGCAACCCCCCTCCCCCTTACTTACACGACTACACATACACACATCCTACTCTGCTCACGATGCTGAGCCGTACAACTGTCTCGGCAGAAGGTCGCTCTGCTGGTCTAAAATGCCCTTCTTCTTCTCTACCCAGAGTGGCAACTTGCCACCCAGGGCTTAAGCCTGAGGTCTGCTCTCTCAGACTTCTCAAAGAAATTCCCCTTCTTGTCTCCCACCTCCTGCCCAGACCTAGCAGCTGTGGCCTCCATGCCTGCCTGAGGGTCCAGTACTGTTCTGAGGCTGGTGCCAGCAAGAAACCCAGCCGGGACCACGCGTCCAGGGAGGGTTCTAACAACCGATCGATTGTTAGAACTGTGCTGATGGCCCTGCCATGCCCCGGCGAGCCCCTACCTTCAGTGCAACAGGTGTGTCCTCCAGACAGTAGACCCTGAGGCTATACTCCAGGGAGGTGCAGAGGGCTGGGGCAAAGATGGCCAGCTGAAGCCGCTTGATCGCGGAGCGAGAGTAGGACTCGCCTGTGAACACGTAGGTACCCAGCTGGTCCAGCAGGATGTGGCAGGACTTAGCCTCCAGCTGGCAGTAGCAGGGCGTGTTGAGGGTCTCCTCATCCAAGGTCACCACCTCCTGTGGGGGACGAAGAGGAGGTTGTCATCTGGGCTGGGATCAGTCAGTTCTGAGAGTCAAGTCACCACACCCGGCTTCTCACCTCCCAGTGGCCCTGATGGGCCTGGGTCTTGAGCTGGAAGATCCAGTCTCCAGCGATGACTTCAGCACAGTGGGGCACGGTGAGGACGACAGGGCGGCACAGGAGGAGGCCTGTGGGCCCGCAGGTCACCGAGGGGCTCAATACTGTCTGGGAACCTTCTGAAAGTGGGCTGAGGGGGAAAGGGGGCAGAGGGAGACAGGAGACAAAGGCCAGAAGTACTCATTCATCGGGGATACTCGACTCTTTTGGAGCCCCCCCAACTCCATTCAGGGCCTGTGCCAAGGCAAGTCTCTGCCCTTTGTGTACTGGGACCAGATCTCACAGGGACAGGAAGGAAGATACAACAAAACAGTCTCAGTCAGAGCTTTGCACAGCCTCAAGGGCTGAGGCTCTACAGAACATTGTCTTTCCCTTTTCTTTCTTTAAAACAAAACAGCAGGGGCTGGTGAGATGGCTCAGTGGGTAAGAGCATCCGACTGCTCTTCCGAAGGTCCGGAGTTCAAATCCCAGCAACCACATGGTGGCTCATAACCATCTGTAACAAGATCTGACTCCCTTTTCTGGAGTGTCTGAGGACAGCTACAGTGTACTTACATATAATAAATAAATAAATCTTTAAAAAACAAAACAGCAGAATGAGGCTGGGCTTAGTGGCACACGCCTTTAATCCTAGCACTTGGAGAGGCAGAGGCAGGCCTGGTCTACAGAGTGAGTTCCAGGACTGGCCAGAACTAAAGTGAGATCTCTATCTTGAAAAAACAATAAAACCATTTGGGGGGGGGGGGGTGTGCGCGCGCGCGTGCACGCGCGCGCGTGCATTTGAATTACTTGTTCACGTTCTATGTTCACACTGAGATGGTCAGTCTTTCTCTGACTGGATGTGGGGTCACCGAGGAGATGCACCCCTGACGTGCCTGCCTGTGAGGATGTTCCCAGAGAGGTTTAAGTATGAGGGAAGATCCAAATCTGTATGTGGACCACATAACTTGTGGGCTGGGGCCCCAGACTGAATGAAAAAGAAAGAGAAGGCGAGGGGAGCCTCGGACACCAGCGCTCATGCCTCTCTGGTTCCTGACTATGGATGCTTCTTGTTCCTGTGACCACAGGTAGAGGGACTCTCACCGTGACAAGCCCAAATGAACCCCGCCTCCATAAGTTCTTATCCTGCATTTGCCGCAGCAATGGGACATACGCAATACAGCTGCTTACCAATCCCCTTTGCACGGGAAAGGTTCGCGGTTGCTAGGCCTTACCCATTAGAACATGCTTTCGCTGGGGGACCCTGGGCATTGAGACCAAGCTTCAAAGGGCAAGTGGAAATGTGTGCCCAGTGTGGGCTGAGCAAGAGGGGGTGGGTGCTGGCTGGCCAGGGCTGGCCTGTCTACTCACAGGGTGCTCTCAGCCTTGTTGATATGTAGATACAGGTCATAGAACTTGCCCTGGGGAATGGCTCCGTTTGGTACCAACAGGCTGACCCCTAGGGAGGAAGGGAGGTTATCAGCAGGGGGAGGAGGAGGTAGCAGAGACGAGAAAGATGGAGTAGGCTCTGGCTCCAACTCCAGGGAGGGAAAGACTCTAGACTCAGGGCGTGGGGGTGGGCAGATACAGGGAGCACACAGGCTACTCAGCCTGGTCTGCCCATGAATACAGGGGGCCTCTAACATTGCTGGGGGTGGGGGTGGGGGTGGGGTGGGGGTCAGAAGGCTCCAGTGCTAGCCCTCAAGCTGGCTCAGGGCAGGACTCTGAAAAGCCACCAGCTGCCACTTTCACAAGCTGAGATGCACATCCCGGCCCTGCTACCCTTTAAAACCAGGACCGCTCTAAGGGACTAAAGCTACGAGCCATTATTCTCCCAACCTAAAGGGAAGTGAGACCCCCCCTCCTCCCAAGTGGTTGCCCCAAGACTTTCCTGGCCTAGAGAGGCCCAGGAAGTCCGGATCTCAGGTCTTCTACCAGACTTCTCTATGGATAATCTGCCCCAAGCCTTAACTTCCCATCTGAGAAATGGAACCAACCGGAGGCCTACCTGTGCCGGGGAGGCTCAACCTTCCTCCCAGGCAACCAAAGGTGCCGCTGACGCTGCTGCTGGGGTCCCGAGGTAGGCCCAGGAGGTGCTGGGAACCAAGGCTGGCACTGCGCAGGTGCAAAAAGTGGGTGTCCCGGGAGAAATCGCCCGGGTACGTGCCGGGCGGGAGGACACCCAGCAGGTCGGCTCCATCAGCCAAGCCAGACCCGGAGCAGATGGTGCTGGAGTTATAGACCTTGATCTTAAGGCTGGGCAGGGGATCCAGCAGGGGCGAATTAGTCATGGGGATCTTGTCGGTGGAGTCCTGCAGGGCATACACTGGCCCGCGGTAGATGCCAGCACTGGCCGTCAGGTCTGGAGGGGCGGACGGGTGCAGGAGCTGCGGGTTGTCTGCAAGGGTGGATGTGCCGGTCAGAACCACCAGTCCACTCCTCACCACACCGGCCCCGCCCACTCTGTTCTCTCCAAGGCCTCTGCCCCACCCACAATTCCAGCTGCAGAAGACTCGATTGCCGCAGGGGGCCAAATGGGGAAGTGCGCCAGCTCTGGTGACAACTACACTGTTCTGGGGTCCCCCTAGCCATTCCTGCCACATCAGGCTTCTCCAGGTCCTTACTGGGCCTTGCAGTCTTGAAGTTGACGGGGTGGAAGCCACCAGTGAGGGCCGCAGAGGAGTCAGTGATGTCCGTGTCGAAGTCCCGGCAGTTTCTCCGGTACACGATCACTCCCACGGCCATGAGAACCGCTACCACCACAAAGACGGCCACCACAAGGCCTGCATACAGCGCCACATCTCCCGACGGTTCCAGGGCTGTAGAGGCAGTAGGGTTAGGTGAGGGGAAGTCCCTTTGGGGTAGCAAGGAAAAATCTAGATCCTAGGCTTTGCCCGCCAAGGCAGATGGGTGGCCTCAGACAAGTCTCACAACCCTTGAATCCACCTCTTCCTCAGTAAGTTGTCACAAAGTCCCCACCCTATGCTCACCCTCCTGGTACAGTACAGAATGTAACGGAACCAGTAGGTCTGATTCACAAGCTCAATCGTGGCTCAGCGCTGAGGAGCCAGGGGTGTGAAGCTTGGGAACCCGAGGGCACACGATTCCACCTACGCGACAAAGCTTCGCTCCAAGCCTACAACTTCCATACGACCAAACGTCCTGGCTCCCCGAAACCATCTTAAGTTGTCTCTTCACTATGCATCAGATGGGAGGTGCAGTGGGAGTAGCGGGGGGAGGTGGGGTGAGAGGCAGAGCAATGGATGGAGAGGTGGTGAGCAGATGGCTGAAAGAAAGATGGGACCCAGGGAGCCCACGGTGAAGCAATACCGCCTTCCACCAGCAGGGAGGGGCTGCGGTTGCAAATGTTAACTACGCACTGCCAGGCAAAACGTGCAGGGGTCCACAGATCATTCTAGAAGGACGGAAATATCCTGTCCCCTTCATCCTGGGAATGCTCAAGTAGACCTATGTGGCTACTGACGACTAAGATGTGACTGGTGCAACTGAGGAGCTGTGTTTCCTAATGGATTTAGTTTTAATGAAGTGAAATATGAATTTTAAAAGCCACCAGGGGTCAGCCAGCTCAGGCACCGCAAAGCAGGGGCCACCTGACAGCTGCTTTCTGACCTAACTTCTTTCAGGAGTGCTTCATTAAAAAACAGGGGACTCGCCGGGCGTGGTGGCGCACACCTTTAATCCCGGCACTCGGGAGGCAGAGGCAGGCGGATTTCTGAGTTCGAGGTCAGCCTGGTCTACAAAGTGAGTTCCAGGACAGCCAGGGCTACACAGAGAAACCCTGTCTCGAAAAACCAACCAACCAACCAAACAAACAAACAGGGGACTCTGGAAGAGGTAGCCTAAGGTCCACCCTGGCCTCTTGCACCCTTGGGTGAGCCCACAGCCACATCTTGTAGCATGGGAGGCCATGGCTTCCTGCTCTGGGAACACTGTCTCTTTAACTCACCTCAACAATCTCGCTGGGGCACCCACCCCACCCAGCATCCTGACAACCCAGGAGGTGCTATAGACTCTTCCTCAGGGCTGGGCTCGCACTTCTCAGGAGGCGCCTGTCCCAGCAGGAGCAGGCTCATCCCTAAGCTTGGCTCCACACTTTAATGTCCACACTCACACTGGGGGCCACTTGCTTGGTGATTTATACTCTCTGAATTAGCCCCAGGCCTGGCCTCTCAGTGAGCTGAAGCCTCCCCAGCAGATTTTATGATTCCAGAATGATCTGGAAATCGTTCTTTAATTACCACAGGCTGGTCTGAAGGAGAGGCTGTGTTGCCCTGATATTGCTGTCACAGCGCTAAAGGCCCTTGGAGTGGAAGGGGAGTCCTTTGGGAGCTGACTCGGGGTGGCCCAGTTGCTAGGGATAGATACTGTGTGGTGCACAGAGGTGGAAAGGCATGTCACTGTCTCCCAGCATGTCCCAGGGAGGAGGGACAAAGATTAAGACCACCTGCTTTGGCCACAAAAATACTTGGGCTCAAATCCTGGCTGTGCCACTCCCTGGTTTGTTCCTTGGACGAGTTTCTTTCTCCTCTGAGACTCAGTTTCCCATTTTGTAACGGGAGTGTCAGGGGGAATCAGGGGCCTTTCTGCCAGCCGAGTCTCACTGCCTCTCCGTGACAGAAGCGTGGCAGCATGCATGAGGTGCAGGGATCCTATGGAGTTTTACTGGGAGGAAATAGCATCAATTCTCCCTGCCTTGGACCCCACACCCATGGAAAGCCAGCCAAGGAAAGCCAGGAATCCCCAGAAGAAAGAAGAGAGGCATGAAATGGGACTTACGGTGGCTTTTAGGGTCGTTTAGAGTTCTCTGATCTGTCAAGGGAAATAAAGGGAAAGATGATGAAATAAAGGGAAAGGTGACAGAGAACGGGTGGCCGAGGAGGTGATGGGGGCGTGGCATGGATGAGATGAAGGGCGAGCGTGGGGGCCAGACAGAGGCCCTATGGCTGGGCCAGGGCAGAGGGAACCCGTCACCTGACTCAAAAGCACTCACTCAGCACGCACAGCCCATCAGTGCAGTTCTTGGAGTCAAGTAGTATCCCACTGCAGTCGCGGCCTCCGTTCTGGGGTGGCGGTGCCATGCACTCGCGGCTGCGCCAGTGCGCACACTCTGTGCTGCAGGCGGACCACTTGCTCCATTCGGTCCACGCTCCATCCACTGTAGGAGCACAGCACAGACATGGACTCGCGGTCACGCATTCAAGCGGGGACACGGAAACAAAAACATGCACGCAAGAACACACGCACGCACGCACGCACGTACATACGTACGCACGCACGCACCGACCCACACACGCACATGCCAATAATATCCACACAGTCCTCGGGCTGAGGGGCAGTTAGATGGACTCAGTAGCTGAGGGTAAAGATACTCAAGGTTACTGGAACAAAGAAAGAGAGACCTGGGCGAGAAAACAGTCACTCGGTCACACATACACAACCAAAGCACGGGCACCGAGGGGCAGATAAACCCAGAACCAGGGCAAGACAAGTCAGGGAGGAGGCTGCCGAGAGAATGAGGGTCTGTGGAACAACGGGCATCTCAACAGACACATGCAGGCAGCTCTCTGGGACCCCGGCAGCTCCCAAGCAGCCCGGGACAGAATCGGAAACTAGAAACCATAGAGTAGCCTGAGGGCTCTGCGTTCCTTGCCACTGGGAGAAGGTAGAGTCCCAACTCCATACATATCCCACAGGCCGAAGAGCTTGGGTGGGCTGGTGGCTCCTACCTGGGCACACGGTGGTGCAAGCTGTCTTCTGGAAGGCCTGGCCCTCACAGAAGGCGCCTCCATTGAGTGGGGCTGGATTGGTGCAGGTCCGAGTACGCTTCTGCCAGCCTCGGCCGCAGCGATTGGAACAGGGTGACCACTCTGCCCAGCTGGACCAGCCTCCATTCACTGTAGGGATGACCCATCACATGATTAACGTGGGCCTGGCTGCCTCCAGGCCATCTTCAGCCCATCACCCACCTTTAGTAACCCGGCCACTCTGGTTGGAACCATTCATCTGTGGGACTGGGCACAGAGACGCCGCTGTCGGCACCTGAGAGGGCCTGGGAAATCACTGTCTCATCCATAGAGGGGTAACACCTAATGAGGGCCTACCCAGTGTGTGATGGGATACCTGGGATTTGGCCTCCTGGAGGTGGGGGCGGGGCAGGGTGGAGGGGATATATTGCTTCAGGCCTCGCTACAGTACCGGGCACTCCCACTAGAGGGCACATGCTAGCAAACACCCATCCACACCATAGACGATGACTGTGGCCGTGGTGCTCCGGCGCTTGGCCACGATATTCTTGGCCACACAGGTGTAGTTGGCCGTGTCTGAGAGGCGCGCCTGGCGGATGATGAGGTTGTGGTCAATGGTGAGCAGAAAGTTAGTGTCCTGAGCCGGGTCGATGACATCTTCATTCTTGAGCCATTCCACCTGTGGAGGGGGGGGCAGGGAGGAATCATTGTCTGCCAACTGACACCGGGGATTGGCCTCCTGCAGTTAAGGAGGGGGTCCAAACATAACTGTCCGTGCCTATGCCTCGGTTCACACCCAGAGGCAACAGGTACCAGCACCGCTGTGGGGAACATCATTTATCAGCTGAGCGATCTTAGGAGAGCCAGGGCCTCAGCATGACCAACTGTAAGATGGAACCTGAAGAGCACCCACCCCACGGGGCTCGGATGAATGTGACCTGCTGGGCTCAGAGAGGTACCAAGCAAGCATATATGCTAGTGTCTGGCCCTCCCTACGTCCCTAAAAGCAGCAGGACCCTGGGTCCTGTCCTCAGCTCCGCTCCACACCAGCGTTCATAACCTAGGTGGTCACCCCATCCCTCCCATCTCTAAACGGTGACCGTGCCCACACTGCAGGGTTGCTGAGGAGACCAAAGCCCAGTAGGTGGCAACCACCACTCAGGTGCCGCCTGACCCACTGCAGAAGTGACCAGGGGACCAAGTTTTGGGGGCTTGACAGCTGAGAGGTGAATGAGAGGCCTATCCTTTGGCACAAAGCTACATGTCCTTGCCCCCCAACCCTCCCCCCCAGCCCCGTGAACACCTAGACCAGTGTAGGGTGTGGGAGGGGAAAGGAAGGAAGGCGGTCTCTAGCTGATGGAGTGAATAATCGCCTGGACACACCCACCGAAATCCAGCGGTATCTACAAGTGTGGTTATTGGGTGTATGACAAGTAGGGGTGTCAGAGACCAAGACCCTTCCTGTGAGGCTGCTACGGAGGGATGGGTGGGGTCTGGTGTGAATGGGGTTCAGAAGGACAGGCAGGACCACAGAAGTCTGGAGCCGCTGGTAAATACCCTACCTGTCTGGCCACGCCCCCATCCTCACCTCAGCCACAGGCACTCCCTCCGGTGGGCGGCACTGCAGAAGGACCTCATGATCCAAGGGTACCTCCTTGGCCAGAGGCTCCTGGTCAAAGTTCTTGCGCAAGTCTGAGGAGAAGAGTTCCAAGAACATAAAGGGATTATGGATGTGAGCATGAAATGCCCACCGTGGCCACTAGAGGGCAGGGCACGCCTATGGAACTGTTTACAGGAGCCCTTCACCTGCGGAAACAGGGTTCCCCTCCCTGACTCTGGGACCTCATCTGGAATCTTCCAGCTTCCATTCCCAGGTGGCTATGGCTGCTGGAAACCCCGGACCCTGAGGAGGCCTGGCCTCTGGGTCTAGGAGCCCATGTCGGCTGGCATACCGTGGAGAGTAATTTCTCTTTCTGATCTCAATGGGGAAGTGGGGTGGGATAATCAGGGAGGCGTACAGGCAATGCGAATATAGGCTCGTCGACTCTTGGTGGTTCCTGAAGAGCTCCAGGCCACGCACTGGCACCAGTAGTCCTCGAGCCCGAAGAGTTCCTCCACTTGCTGCCGCGACACCTCGATCTGCACCTCTCGCACCCGCAAGCCTAGCCGGGAGAGGATGGGTCTTCAGTGGCGAGGGAGGTGAGGGTCTCCCTTCTACCCCAGCCTGTGGCGCTCCTGCAGAATCCCACTGGCTTCCATCTGGGTCTATCTACGGCCGTTCCCTGAGACAATGTAACTGCCTTCTAGGCCCACCACCCAGCTAGCCTCAGCAGAAAGACCCAGGTCCTCCACACAGCCTCCAGACCTCCTCAAATAGCCATAGGCCACTGCACACGGTCTCCTGTCTGGAACTCTTCTGCGCCCTCTATGCCCAGGGCGCTTCCAGTTACAGCAGGTTGGCTACCTGCTCATCCAGGCAGGAGCTGCAAGTACGCCTGTGCATCTCACCGCTGTCCTCCCATGCATGGGCTGAGGGACCACTGTCACTATACATAGCTAATGGGGACGACAGCCCCAGATCCCAGGGCTAGCAGGTACCATGTGCCCCTGATAGGAGCAAGAGCCATGCTGTCACCGTTACTAGGAACCATGGGATTGTTTATTGCCAGCACGGGTCATCATCTGAGGGCCCCAGCAGGCAAACTGTCTCTTGCTTGGACTAGAACTCATGACTGGCCCTGACTGGGAAAAGGGACTCACAGGCCAAAGAAGGACTAGTTAAGAAGCCAGGAAAATCCATAAAGAATACAGAGGTATTTGGCAGGACCCCGTGGGTCCTAGTCCTCTGCCTGGCTGGCACCGTGCTCATGGTATCTTGTGGCCTCCCCACAGGGACCTCCTGCTAACACACAGAGAGAAGGCCACAGGGCCCAGAGAGGTTGTGTGACTGCTCCACAGTCACACAGCCAGGGTGATAACACCTGGATTAGTCTTCTGGTTTTGTTAAGAGAGGGTCTCACTGTGTGGCCTGGGGTTGACAGGCCGGTGTCATCACACTGACTGTTCAGTCGGACTTGCTTTGTTTTGCTTCTAATTCTTTTACCTATCGGATTTTAGATGGGAACGGAATTTTGAGACTTTTTACTTCAGAACCCCCCCTACCCCCCCCCCCAGCACCAAACTCACACCTGCGGCTGAACCTCCTCAGGAGCAGCGCTTACCCAGTGGTGGTTAAGGTTACGTGCTGTCTGGGGTTTGGCCTCCCAATCTGGGTGGGCCTGAGATCAGGGCTTTTCAAGGCAAAGCAGAAATTGAAGGAGAGAAAAGGGGGTCTGGATGTGGGGGCGAGAAGAAAGCAGGGGACTCAAACACAAACCGGAGAAGAGAGCAACAGATACGACAGGCAAGAGCAGTCAGGGGCAGGCTGGAGCAAAGCTCGCCCGGCGCCGGGTGCTGCTGGGCTCAGTACAGCGGGCATCTGTACACGCCTCTTGTTCGCTGTCCCTGTGTTCTGGGAAAGGCCTTTTACCCAGAGCTCCCATACCCTGCCTAGGGTGGGTCCTTCCCTAAGATTCCTGCCTGTCATCCCCTGGGAGAGGCTGAGAGCTGGCTGAGCCTCCACCTGGCAGCCCCTTGAGCCACACCTCAGGAGGAAGGGCCCTGTGCCTCTTCCCTGCCCTGAGATCCAGTCACTGTCCTTCCCTCCTTACGGTCTGGACTGCGTTCCGGTACTGGCCGTTTAATCATTCATGTGATATTTATAGGACAGGGTACCCACAGCCTGCAATCCAAAAATTCTCACCCAATCGAATCTTACTATTCATTTTATTAATTTATTTACTTATTTGTTTGTCTTTTGAGACTGGCTCTCTGATCTTGAATTTTTGAGACAAAGTTCTCTGCGTGTCCCTGGCTGTGCTCGAACTCAGAGAACTCCTATCCCTCTTCCTTCTGCATGCTGGGGTTAAAGGAGTGCGCTACCATTGGCCGATGAAATCTTATTTAAAATATTTTTACATTTTGTGTGTGTGTGTGTGTGTGTGTGTGTGTGTGCGCGCGCGCTTGCACAAGCCACAGCACGTCTAGAAGTCAGAGGACAGTTTTCTGGAGTCGGTTCTACTTTGTGGGGCCAGAGATTGAACTCAGGTTGTACAACAGGTACCTTTACCCACAGAGCCATCTTGCCGGCCAACTTTATATCATACTTTATCTTTATGCCGTGTAAGGGACTGAACCCAGGGCTTTGTGAGTACTGGCAAGCACTCTGCCACCAACAGAGGTCCCCAAATAGACTTCAACCTGTCGGCCTCCTGCCTCTGCCTCCAGAGTAGCTGAGATCACAACCCTACACCACAGACCCCAGCCCAAAAACCAAAACTTGATCATTGACAGAATGCTGCAGAAATTGCAGGTTTTGGGGCATTTTGAATGTTGTGTTTCTGGTTTTGGCCGGCCTTCCTTCCTTCCTTCCTTCCTTCCTTCCTTCCTTCCTTCCTTCCTTCCTTCCTTCCTTCCATTTTTCAGGTAGGAGGGGCTATCTGATTCAGAATCTGAGCAAATTCAAAGTCCAAAAAAATTCTGAAATCTGAAACACTCCTGGTCCCAAGTGTATTGACAAGGGCCACTTAGCACGTGTGAATCTTTCTTTTATACCAAGAACAACTTCTGGCAAGGAAACACACCATAAATGTAACCAGAAAACAGTACCATCTTCCCCTAACGGGAAGCTATGGAAAGACACTGCCTGCCGGTGTTGTCTTGTCTGGTGCACAACTTCAAGACTGGCCAACTGTGTGGCAGGGTAGGGGAGTTCCAGCTGGGGCTTGTAGCCCACACCTGGGGAACCCAAGGGGACCCTAAAGCCCAGAGGGCACCATGGCTCTGTGGCATCTCTGAGGAGCCCAGGTGGGGCCAGCCTCACCTGTGGCCTCATCCAGGCTCTCCTGTGTGACGTGGTCGTTTTGGCTGACCCACTCGCCATTACACTTGAAGTAGATCTGCGTGGCGGGGAAGGCTCTGCAGTGCAGTTCCACTGGCTTGTTCTTTACGATGTAGGCGTCCTGTGGCTCCAGCAGGAAGTATGGCAGCTGCTCCGCAGGGGCTGATGGGTAGGAGTCGGGGAGCACCTGGCCAGCAGAGTCAACACCTGTGGAGGGAGAGTACCATGAACACCTCTTCCTGGGGACCTCATCCCAAGGACCTAGGCTGCCAGTCATACAGGGTCCCCAGAGCTGGCAGTTTTCCTGTCCTGGCCAGCCCTGGGATGTTAGTGGTCCAGAGGCAAGGGCACCCCCACTAGATTTGCCCATGTCTCCTACTCTGGCTCCGACTGGCTTCAGTCATCTCCCATGTCGAAGCGTCAGTAACTACATACAGGCATAGACAAAAACACAAACCAGTTGAGCTCTGCCTCAAAGCCATCACCGCCCTGAGCAACCCCACTGGACACACAGAGGCATCTAGGACCTTTGGGGTGCGTTGTGTGGGCGTGGTAATACCAAGCCCAGGGCTCTAAGCATCCTGCAGGCTTTCTCAGGCTCACACCTTAGCAGAACGGAGAACCTTTAGAGCATACAGCTAGGCTAAACCTGTGGCCACCTCCTCCCCCACAGGGCCTGGTGGAAAAGCCTGCATCCCTGGAAAGAACAGCACCTTGGGAGGTGAGACAAACAGGAAGGGAGGGAAGCAGGCCAGGCCTGTGATTGGTCACAATTCACTTAGGAAAATTGGCTTTGCATCAAAAATGCAGAACAATCAGGTGGCAGCTAGGGACAAGCAGTCGGGGGGCTTGTGCTCTGGGTTCACTACTGGGAAAATGGAATCAAATGCAGGGTGTGTGTGTGTGTGTGTGTGTGTGTGTGTGTACACGTCCCCTCCCACCAGCCAAGTGCTTGTAGAGGCAGTGGGGTCCCAGGAGGCCTAAATAGGGATCATGAACTCATTCATCCTTAAGGTCAAAAGGCCTTGTGTGGCCCTAAGGAAGTCCCCTGTAGGCAGAAGGGCAGGGGCAGGGGACACAGTTCCCTAAAATCAGAATAGACAAAATGTGTCTGTTTTTTCTCTCTGTGCACGAGACTCTCCTAAGACTGGGGCAAAAGATACTGGCTTTAGAAGGGTGGGGCAGGGGGAGCACGTACGTGTACACACACACACACACACACACACACACACACACACACACACCCCAAACCCAGTGGTTAAGGAGAAGCCAGCCAATGGGACACAAACCCATTTCTTCCAGCACCTTCTATGTAAACCAGAGAGTGTCTTATGGGTGTCCTGCGCTTTCGTTGCTGAGGAAGACTGGAGGGAAGCGCCAGCCTCCGGTTAGGCTGCTTTGAAGATCACATGGTGGTCTGGAGTGGGCCCACCACTGGATAAGGACGCATTGCCCCATTGAAGTCTTACCCAATGCCCACCCAAGCAGTGAGCTATTGAGTATTTGGAAACAGTTGAGTTATTAAGTTCTTGCAACAACCCTCTGGGTGCTTTCTGTTGTCCTCATTCATTCAGTCACTTGTTTGTTTGTGTTTTTCAATACAGGGTTTCTCTGTGTAGCCCTGGCTGTCCTGTACTCACTCTGTAGACCAGGCTGGCCTCAGACTCACAGAGATCCGCCTGCCTCTGCCTCCCGAGTGCTGCCAGGGTTGCCCGGCCTGTCTCCTCATTTTACAGAAGAGAAATCGAGGCTCAGAGAGGCTGATCAAGTTGCTCAAGATCAGACAGCAGAGCTAAGGTTTGAACCCAAGAAACAGAGCATTCGGGCTGTGCCCGCTGCCAACAGAGTGCAGCAGGTGTGGTAGCCTCTGCCAGGTCCTCTGGCACCAGCCAAGGATGAAGTGCTTGGCCTGGCCCCGCTTAGAGGATGCTTCCTAGGCCCTGGCTACATCTGATGACCACCATCAACACAGCACAACAGTTTCTCGTTGTTAGTAGATTCATCAGTTTTAATGGTATCACAAGGCCACAAAGAATTTTTATTATTATTATTATTATTATTATTATTATTATTATTATTATATAGTCAGAGCCAAGGAACTCAGCATGAATTTATTGCTAAAAGTTGAGTGATCACTCGGAAAATACCTGGCATAATCACATGGCCCACTACTTTCTTCACAAGAACAAGGACACAGATCCAGTATAAATGGCTATTAAGGAATGGATAATGAAAATGTCGTACACACACAGTGGAATTTTATTCATCCACAAAAATAAAGTTTTGCAGAGAAGGGAGTGGATCTGGAAATGAATCATCTTAAGTGTGGGAACCTACACTCAGAGAAACTGGTATTTCGTGTTATTTCTCATATGTGGATCTATGGATTAGAACTTCTTTTTTTTTAAAAGGGAAGTTTTTTTTAATAATATCTTTTTTTAAAGATTTATTTATTTATTATATNTAAGTACACTGTAGCTGTCTTCAGACACTCCAGAAGAGGGCGTCAGATCTTGTTACGGATGGTTGTGAGCCACCATGTGGTTGCTGGGATTTGAACTCAGGACTTTCAGAAGAGCAGTCGGGTGCTCTTACCCACTGAGCCCATCTCTCCAGCCCCGGATTAGAACTTCTAATGCACGCACCCACATAGAGACACACAAGACACACACACACACACACACACACACACTCATTTTATCCCATCTCTACAACTTACTAACTAGGATGGATATTGTGTGCACCTGCTGGGCACACACAGCACAAGTTTTCAGGACACTGGACGCTGTCCTTCCCCGCCCCCGCCCCCGCCCATCCCTATTTACACAGAGTCCTTAGTTCCTTTGGAGTGACCTGGCCAACTAAAAGAGAGCCAGGTAACATTAGTGTTAAAACAGTGAGCTTCCTCTGCTACTAAAACAACTATTCCATCGCACTTTGAGGTGGCACAGCCAGGTTTGGGAATTGCATCCCTAAGTCAGGGGTCCCAGACTCTACCTGACAGGAGCCTTTCTGCCCAGGGCTGTGACCTGGCATCAAGCAGAGGCTCCCTACACTCTAGGTAGGTGACGATGACCTTGAACTCTCGGCAGTCCTGAGATCCACCTCCCAGATGCTGGGGTCACAGGTGTACACTATGTAAGACTTGTTCCTAGCTTCCTGACCCTATGGAATGAGAGAGCTCTGGGGGGGGGGGTCATCTTAATGCCCAACCCCCAACTCCTCACCAACTTTAACTCTTGCAGGCACACATACACTTCCAAGGACCCTGCCTGAGGACCCTTCTTGCCGTGGCGGCTTTGACAGACGGCTCACAGATGCCACTAGCCTGCCATTCCAGTCAGGAGACTGACCTTAGAGGTCACAAAGCTTCCTGACCTCTGGGGGTCCCAGTCATGACGCTAGTCTTGGAGGTCGCACAGCCACCTCACCTCTGGAGGTCTGGGCTCCCAGATTCTCAAACTCTTTTGTCTCCTGTCTCTGAGGCCAGGTTTGAGTCCACCCACCACCCTGCCGTCCTCCTAGAGACAAGGTCCCTGTTCTCTCTGGGCCAGGGACACAGGCAGGTGTGAGGCCAAGTGGACTGAGCAGGCACTGTGCACGGAAGCTCCAAGGCTCCTTAGCAGTCTCAATGGCTGTTCTGGAGGGCAGAGGATGTACCACACTCTCCCAACGGACCTCAGTGTTCATGTCAGGAGACATGCTGGGGTCAGGCAGTGTGGATAGAAACACTGTCAGTCCACAGGCTTCTCCCCAGTGCCTGGGCTGTACCAGCAGTGAAGGCGCTGGCTCCAAAGGTGCCAGGACCTGAGGCTCTGGAGTAGGCAGGAGGCACAGAACCAAGAAGAGAGCAGCTTCCCAGAGGTCCCAGCCTAAGCACACTATTTATTCTCTTTCCTTCCTTTAAAAGTCACTCTGGGGCTGGTGAGATGGCTCAGTGGGTAAGAGCAACCGACTGCTCTTCCAAAGGTCCGGAGTTCAAATCCCAGCAACCGCATGGTGGCTCATAACCATCCGTAACAAGATCTGATACCCTCTTCTGGAGTGTCTGAAGACAGCTACAGTGTAATTACATATAATAAATAAATAAATCTTTAAAAAAAAAAAAAAAAAGTCACTCTGTAGACCAGGCTGCCCTCAAATTTGACCCTCCTGCCCCAGGCTCCTGAGCACTTGAATCACAGGCCCATGTTACCAGCCCCACTCTTGTCACTTTATGAAAAAGTGGCTTTGCCTTCTCTGAGGTGAACTTTGACCCCAGGCTCAGGCTGGACAGGCTGTCCAGAGCCCTCTGGCCTGGTTCAACGCCTCAGTCAGAATTAGGAGACCTGAGAAAGTGGTTTACCTCTTGCCTGCTAACTTGAGGGTGCTGCCGTTGTGGGTTGTCACCCAAGGAACCAGATGAGAGCGGGCCCTGAGAGTCCTACATGTTACCAGTCTCAGAAATGGGGAGCAACTAACACATCACACCACACACTAACTAACCCAGCCGGATCTGAGTTCTGTTTCCGGCTCAGGGCCGATGCTTCAGAAAGGTGCTCAGCTATGGCGGGTACATGCCCAGTGTCCCACATCGGGCTATGAACGCCCACCATTCCTTTCCGAGGCTGGGCTTTTTGCTCCCAGGGTAGAGGTCCCAGGACAAAGCTGCAGCTTGGTGGGGAGGGTCTAGGCACATCTGTCACCCGCCTTTGTCCCTGGGGCCGAGGGACCCTGGCATGGTTCTAGGAATCTCTTGACAGCAGAGCAGGACCATGCGTCCAGGGCTGGCTGGCACAGGACAGGGAGGTGAGGAGGGGGTAAGGGAAGAGTGCGCAGAGTTGTCCCACGCTGGGCACATTTATCATCAGCAAGCACAGTGGCTTTGGACACCGACTAATTCTCCCAGCCCTGACTCCCACTGCATGGAAAATCTCTCCCATTCACTGTGGGCCGCTGCGCTCAGTGGGGAGCGGGCAGAGCTGAAGGAGATGAGCCAACTTATTATTATGTTTTAAAAACACAAACCCCACAGGCTGGGCCCCTCCTTGGACACAGAACACTGCCTCCATCTGGCCCTGGCTCCTGTGGGGTTCAGGCTGCGGTCCCCCCTCAGAGGCTGTTACAATGCTCATTACTGATGACAAATGGGGGGCTGGCCAGCTTGGAGGACACCAAGTTGCTCCTAACAAAGGAGGCCTCTCACCCAGCCCTGTTCCCACACCCTCCACAGACCCATCCATGCCCATGATGTCATTTCCCGTGATGGCCACAGGAAGTAGCCTTGCCAAGAGGGCCAACCTAAGGAGGGTCCAGATGTTCACATGAGGTCCCCTCCAAGGCCCAGACATCAGGCTAGAGTAGCCCATGCTTCTTACAAGAGTGGGAATGGACACACAGTCCTTGGGTCACTGGGTCACTGGCTAACCTGATTCACAGAGGCCCTTGGGGAAGCTGTGCTGCCTGGCTCCCCTCCAGATCCTTCCTCTGAACCCTGGGCTCCCTGGCATGGACACCTCTCTAGTTAACGTCAGTGCCAGGCTTGGTGGGGTCAGAGCCCTGAGGAACGTCTTCTGCTTCCTCCTCTCCTGGGTAAGGGGACCAAGGCTTCTCACCCCCCCTCTTCCAGAAAGTGACCTTTGACCTCACATTTAAAAGCCTTTATGGTGCTGGGCAGTGGTGGCACACACCTTTAATCCCAGCACTCGGGAGGCAGAGGCAGGAGGATTTCTGAGTTTGAGGCCAGCCTGGTCTACAGAGTGAGTTCCAGGACAGCCAGGGCTATACAGAGAAACCCTGTTTTGAAAAACCAAAACAAACAAACAAACAAACAAAACACAAACCCATTCTACCATGGCCTTTGATGGCTTGATTTTTTTGTTTTCTTTTGTTTTGTTGTTTGTGGGGGGTTTTTATTTTTGTTTTTGTGTGTGTGTGTGTTTAATTTTTTTGTTTTTCAAGACATGACTTCTCTATAAGAAAGAGGTCGGCTTTGAACTCATGGAGATCTGCCTGCCTCTACCTCCATGGTGCTGGGATTAAAGCTGTGCACTTCCACACCTAGCCTAAATATTTTTTATTTATTTATTTTAATTTTATTTTATGTTATATTATTTTATTTGATTTGGTTTTTTGAGACAGGGTTTCTCTGTGCAGTCCTGGCTGTCCTGGAACTCACTGTGGACCAGGCTGGCCTCGAACTCAGAAATCCACCTGCCTCTGCCTCCCAAGTGCTGGGATCACAGGCATGTGTCACTACTGCCCGGCGCCTAAATACTTTATTATTTGAGAATTTCATACATGCATAGCCTCTCCCTCCTCTCCCTTCCCCATCCTCCACATCAGCTTCCTTCTCCAGGCAGCGGGCATCCACTACTGATACCCCACAAGCATAGGAATGTCTCGTCTCCAGGCTTCTACCATCCCATGCCCTTCTTGGTCTGTCTGGTACTATCTAGCACCCCAGTGGGCAGCTGTCCTCAGAGTCCACTTCTCACAGGGCCTTGATTTTCCCATCTGGAAAATGGGATCGTTTTAATTTGTTCTGCCAATTTCAAGAGGATGGGTTTCTTTAAATTCAGAAGTCTAAAAACCCTTTTCTCAGCTGGGCTGTTCTGTCAGCTCTGTCTGTCTGTCTTGTTGCCTTTAGAAGAAAGGCGGGTGGGCATCATGAGACAGGGCTATTGTTACATAGCCCAGGCTGGCTTTGAACTTGTAGCAGTCTTCACGCCTCCTGAGTGCTACAATCTCAGGCATTCAATCAGGCATGGCTTAGGCTTGACAGACAAACGGCCTCGGGTCTCCAGCAGACTTCCAGCCCCTACCTGGCCTGCTCTGTGATGACACAGAGCTGTAAAAGGCTGATGCAAGTTGGAAGAAGGGAATGAAACAGACTCCGTGGGGCAGATGGAGCTGTTGCCGGCCCCCGTGGGACACAGGTCCCTGTTCCGCCTGCCTGTTTGCACCTGCTGATGTAATCACCCGGTCGCCTTGGCTCAGGGCTGGGTCAGATCACCTGGTTTTCTAAGGGAGCTGCAGGTGGCGGGTGAGAGGGTAGGAGGTGACACAACTGTCCCAGGAAGTGCAGGAGATGCACTCCAGGTCACAGGACCCATTGTCACTCAGGGGAGCCGGCCCCATCTCAGAAGCCCCTGTGGCATAAACCAGAGACATAACAGGTTCTTGGTTAGTTCCTACCCATGGAGTTCTTGGGTGGAAGAAGAAAGGAAACCTGGATCTAAGGAAGGAAACACAAGAACGGTCCCTGATCAGCTACTGGCCCACTGGGTGACTCTGGGCCAGCCAGCTGCCTTACTTCCTAAGACCTCAGTTTGTTTATCTGTAGAGTGGGCGTGGTTGCACGGTACCCACCTCTGAGGTGGTTGGGGGCCAGAGAGACAAAGCATGAGAGGGCACTAGGGTACTCGGGGACAGCAGTACCGGGTGGAGGAGTGGAGGAAGGGTGAGGGCTGGGTTCCCAGGGAGCTAGAGCCACAGGCTGGGCAGAGATGGAGCCTCAGGAGTCTCCCCATGGGGAGGAAGCATGGAAGAGGAGAGCCAACTCCCCAGGGTCCTGGAGGAGCCTCCAGAAACATGCTGGGGCAGAGACCTGCTGGGACCCCCCAGAGACGTTGGGAACGGTAGGCTGTTGGCTGCATGGTAAGAGCTGGAGGCTATGCCTCCGGTTACCTCTGTGGATACCAGTCTTCTAGAGAGCTTCCTCGGACCCTTCCCCACCTTAGGTCATGGCTCCCTCTGCTTAGCCCTCTAAGCCCCCAAGGGGGACCAGAAAGTCACTGGACACTACCAGCGAAGTTGGCACTGGGGGTGGGGAGTCCACCCCTGGGTTCCCAGCCCTCGGAGCTGGGGGCGGTAGAGGGAGGGCATCGGTGGTTCCCAGGCCACCACGGAGTTAGGGAAGCAGAGCTGTTCCAGGGCTCCACACCCACATGCCCTGGTCAACAGTCCTTGGAGGTGGGAAATGGACACAGGAAGGTTCGGTGACTCGCCTAAGTCCATAGAGGAACGTCGGCTCCCACACCTGAGTCCCTCCTCCGCATGCCTTTTAAGCTCTTTGGTATTGTGACCGGCTGACTCAGCTCAATGACAGTCAGCTCCTGGGACAGTTGGTAGGTGACTTTTCACAAGAAACCCAAGGAAAGACACGGCTGCAAGGTACCAGCTCTGGTCCCTCTCCTCCCCAGGAAAACACCCCCTCTTCTTGTTAAACAGATGTCACACTGTGGAATGTCCAGGGAGGACAGAGGAGGCAGCGCTCAGAGCGGAACGGGGGGGGGGGGGGGGCAACACCAGGAGGTTCCGGTCTAGAAGCTCCGTATCTCTATTACCGTCATCGTGAGCATCTAAGTCACACACAGGACCTCAATCAATCACTGCTGTTTGGCTAAAGTCGCTGAGTCACATGGTTACTAGAGGGCAGAGTCAAAGCCGGGTGTCCAACTCCCGGGGCAGTGAATGTGCCACCGGCAAAGAGCAAGGCAAAGAGCAAGCATGTCCTTTAGGCTGCTTCCTTGAATGTATTTCAAAATGTCCTTAACTTCCTCCCAGTTTAACACCTGCCCCTCATTAAGCCTGGGGCACAGTCAGTGTCACAGGGGAAGGGAGAGTGTCTCAAATATGAGGGCTCTGGGTAGCCCAGCAGATTCCCTCTCAGGCTGTCCACCCTCCGGTCCCTTTACTGGACATTTCTGAGGCTCAAGAGTGGCTCATATCATCCGGGAGAGGGACAGCCACCAACTTCCCCAAGTCCCCTGGGATCCAAAGTTCAAAACAATAGCCGTGGCAGCGGCAGTGGCGGAGGCGGCGGCGGGTTGCCCTTGATGCAGAGGTTCGGTGGGTGGCTAATTTTAGCTGAGGACTACAGCTTTTCCCAGGCACGTCACTGGCCACTGTCTCGGCCCTGGCCCTGGACAAAAAGGTCTCGCTTTTCCTCCCCAGCTGGGAGCCGAGGACTGCCCGGCGCTCAGGACAATTCCCTTTGTGCCTGCTTCCGGGTGGCTCTTAAAGCTCAGAGAATGGTCAGCCTTGAGCTCTCCGCCCCAGTTCTCCGGCCCCTCTCAGGTCTCTACCTCTCCAAGGTCCCCTTGTTGTTATTCCTGAGAGCTGGCATTGGTTCCTTCCAGTCTTCAGGCTCAGGGCACGGTGAGGGGCTGATGATGTCTAGCCGCAGTTCAGAGAGGGTGTGAGTGGCCTGAGGTCACAGAGCACTGAGGCAGAGCTGACCCTGGACTGGGCATCTATCTGTGTACACCTAGGCCAATGCTGTGTGAGTGGTGTGCAGAAATTCTACCGCTTCCACCAGGGTGCCTGAGTGCCACCTTGACAGCGTCTGGGGGTGAGAGGCTGCCTTTAAGCCGGTGACTCCTGGCTCCTTCCTCAGGCCTTACCTAACAGAGTCCTCCTTAGAGCCCTGCTCTGCCTGCAACCCCTGTACCACCACCAACAGGCTCCGTCCTGTTCTTCCTCTGGCTTGTCTTTCTTTACTACCCCCGCCGCCTCCTAAGCTCGGATGCACTGGTATGTTTCCTTGTTAATATCCAGGCCCCTCCAGACCCCAGGGTCCCAGGGGGCAGACACTCTGCAACGGTGCGTTCGACACATACTGCCATTAGCCACGCGTGTGGCTGCCGAGCGATCTAAAGACCCTGGGACAGGGGCCTGGAGACCCCGCTGTGCCAACTGAAGCGACAGACAGGGTCCTGGGAGACTGACTAACTGAAGCTCTTGAAGCCTGGGACAGGGACATCTTCACATCCATCGCAAGCAGCAGGGCTTCACCACGCTTTCACTGAGTCCGACGGCACGAAGGCACTACCTCGTCTATTGCTGTGCCTCTGCGTTAGGCTGGGATGCGGTAGATTATCTTTCTTTCTTTTCTTTTTTTTTTTTTTAAGGCAGGGTCTCAAGAAGCCCAGGCTGGCCTTGAATTCACTATGTAGCCAAGGATGACCTTGCTCTAAACATTTTGCCTCTTCCTCTTGAGTGCTGGAATTATCAGCCTACATTGCTGCACCTCTTTATGTAGGTCTTCATGTAGGCCAGGGCAAGCTCTCTATCATCCGAGCCATGTCCCCAGATGGTTTTGTGTGTGTGTGTGTGTGTGTGTGTGTGTGTGTGTATCGTCGATGCTTAAGAAGTGCTTCTTGCATAAAGTACTGAAGTCCCCAGACTCTCTGCTGGAGGCCTCCCCTTCCCACAGACAAGAGGAATAGGGAGTCTTGGGTAGTGTGCCCAAGTCCAAGGCCAGCCCCCATCTCCCACCCCCCCAGCCAGCTCCCAGTGCCTCCCTGTAGAGGCAGGCCACCTCTGTGGCCGGCCCCTGCAGCCTCTCCAGCCGGCCAGCATGCTGTAATTAGAGCGCTCCTTGCAGGCCCCGGTAATGAGGGGGTGTCTGGTGCCAGCCGTAATTACAGCCTGGTTGGAAGGCGCAGGGGCCGCCTCCAAGCCACATTACAAAGTCTGCAGCGGGACTCCCGCCCGCCCGCCCGCCCCGCCTGCCCGCTCCCTTTTTATGGGGCTGGTTAAAGGGAGGCAGAGAAGCCAGCTCAGGCTAGGGGCTGCGGTCTCGGGAGAGTTGAACGCTGAGAGTCCGGGCCTGTACCCCTTTGAAATTATGCTCCTGCCTCGCCCCTACCCCACCCACGCCAACATTCCCATCCAAGGTAGAGGTCAGACGTGCAACGACACCGACGGAGACATTCATGTGGCTCTCAGCTAAGCCCAGGGTCACAGGCCTTAGACAACAACCTCAAGACATAGCACACCTATTTACTAAACTAAGGGTCAGGGCTTAAACAACCCAGTCTCAATCCCGTAGTCAGGAAGGACAGATGCTAAACTCAGGCCTAGCCTGTGACCCTGACAGCAGCGGTACCGGGCAAAGTGCAGGCAAGGCTCGGGCAAGCTGGAGAGCCTTACAGTTTGCAAGCTGATAGGGTACTTGGGAAGCCCGCTGGAATCCCCCTCTTCCTTTAAGAGATGAAAAACTTGGGCCAGGGTGTTGCTGGGTGGCAGGGTGCCTTGTTTAGCATGTTCAAGACCAGACACTGGGTTTGATCACCAGGAAGGGGTCCAGAGATTAGAATCTCAGACTCCTGTTTTGGCAGGTATGTGGGATCCAAGGATACAGAGCCAGCACGGCAAGGGCCTTGTCTACACCATCCTGAGCCTTGTTGGCCTCAGGATGTTAGTGTGGATGGGAAAAAGTTATTCCAGGGGGGTAAGTTCATGGCTCTCTGGCACACCCTCAGGCATGACAGACATCACTAATCAATCGCCGCACATCTGGACAGCACATCCATGCCCTTCTTAGCACAGAGTACAGTGAAGATGAGATTCCACAATCCCTGATTTAACGAGTCCCCACCCACCCTCCTTCAACCCAGGAACCACCACCTGGAATTGGGTGACTTGGCTTCCTTAGTGACAAGTGTTCATGCCTGGTCAGCCTGCCACCCCAACCTTGTGGATTCGAGGCTTCCTGGGTAGGCTCCTGTTAAACCCTAGTGCAGACCAGGGGCCATTCTGATGCACGGACCCAAAGGCAGCTTTGGTAAGGGAGCAGCGTGTTCCCTGGAGAGCCATCCGACAGGGCAGAGGGCATCTCTCCTTCTCTCCCAGCCCAACGCCAGGCTCCAACAACCACTGTCCACTTGCCATAGGTAACCCACGATGACGGAGCCTCTCGATAGTGCCTCTAATCCTGGCTGTTGCCCGCTTCGAGGGTGTGTAAGAGTTACCCTAGAGGTTAGTGTGCAGTGAGACCGGACAGGGTGGACACAGCTCCACCAGCCCCAGTCTCTCCTTCGCAGCTTAGGTCCTGGGCCTCTGGGCACTGCATGGAAGACAAGGAGTCCCTGTGACTAGGGGACATAACTGCCTCATCTGCTTCGCTGAGCCAGGACCAGAGGGCATTTTTCAGAAGGACACTTTAATTAGGGAACAGGGCAGCTAGCCACCAGGACTATGGGCCACACCCTGTGCAATCAGATACCTATATAGTCTAGGCCCAGCCTCTCTCTGACCTCAGGCAGCTTCTACCTCCCCCCACAGTACCCCCGAGCCTCCTCAGACTGTGGCCTCTGGCACAGAGCACTGGATTCTAAGATGTGTTTCCCATGCCGAGCTCTGGCTTCTGGAGGTGGGGACAGCATCAACAAGGCTAGTGGAGCCCAGATGCCCCTCATGACAGAGGCAAAGGCACCGAAATATCTGTGCTGGGTCACCGAGCCCTGCTCCTGCATGTCCCCAACAGCAGAGGCTATGACCAAAGTCCCTTTCGGCCACTGTCTTGTTTCTCAGAGGTTTCGGCTCAGACCCTGAGCTGTGCAGTCCCAGGTACGGTCCCCCAACCGACAATGGCTTTCGCCTCAAGAACTGCCAGCCCTTGGAGAGATGGCTCAGCGGTTAAGAGCACTGACTGCCCTTCCAAAGGTCCTGAGTTCAAATCCCAGCAACCACATGGTGGCTCACAACCATCCAAAATGAGATCTGACACCCTCTTCAGGTGTGTCTGAGGACAGCTACAGTGTACTTAGATATAATAAATAAATCTTAAAAAAAAAAAAAAAAAAGAACTGCCAGCCCTGCTGCCTGTCCCAAATGAGTGGCCGGGACCGTGCTCCACCCTCCACCTTGCCCCAGCCACCTACTTCCTCCTCTATAAAATGGAAGTCACCCTGAGACTCCTGGGCCACTGCTAAGATAAACAGAGTCACAGTATGAGAGTAACCAGGCCAGGGCAGGTCAGGGCACTAGAGCACAAGTCTGCCCTGCAGACTCTGATCTATCTGGCTATGGCACTGAACCTTCCAGACTCCTCAGTCTCGTCCACGGTCTTGGATAAGTAAACACCCTAGTCTTATAAATGCAGAAGCACCTTATAAACTGTAAAGGGCTGTCCAAGCCTGAGATTAGTCACTGCCATTTTCCTAATTATCTTCTTTACCCCACTGACTCACCTCCGCCCTGCCCACGACAGCCACCTCCATCCGGGCTCAGCCTGCAGACCTGTAGTGCTAGCTGGTCTGCAGGAACCCCCCACAGGCCTGCACCTCGAGGCCCGCGCTCCTCCTTAGACAGGGCAGGGCCCTCATCCTTGGCCGGAGTGGAGGGGGAGGGGCTTTGAATGCCTGGTCTGCTGTCAGGAGGACCTTTACCCGTCACAAGGATGCTCTGCAGAACCGGGGTCTAAGAGAAACAGCCACGTATGTGCGAGGCCCCTGGCGACTGGGGGTTGGGAGGGAACACGGTCAGAGCACGCACATCGCGCAAACCTGCCCTTGGTTTCTTCTGCCTTTTCCTGATAGGAATCTGGGAAGGTTACCTGGGTCTGAGACCCCCATGCTGTTTGACTTCTGGTGAAGCCTTCCCCACTCTAGATCTCCCCCTCCTCAAAACAGGCAGGCAGTGCTTCTAAGTTCAATGGCTTGTCCTGAGACCTAGGTGTCAGGAGTAGAGATTCTACGGAAAGTATTTCAGCTGCTGGAGAAAAGGCCATACTGCCTCGGTGTGTGTGTGTGTGTGTGTGTGTGTGTCTGTGTGTGTGTGTTAGGGGGACAAGATTAGGTTTGGAGGCTACAGCTGTAGCCTGACCCTTAAGAACAAGACTGGAGGGCTGGAGCCGGGCGTGGTGGCGCACGCCTTTAATCCCAGCACTTGGGAGGCAGAGGCAGGCAGATTTCTGAGTTCAAGGCCAGCCTGGTCTACAAAGTGAGTTCCAGGACAGCCAGGGCTACACAGAGAAACCCTGTCTCGAAAAACAAAAAAAAAAAAAAAAGACTGGAGGGCTGGAGAGATGGCTCAGCGGTTAAGAGCACTGACCGCTCTTCTGGAGGTCCTGAGTTCAAATCCCAGCAACCACATAGTAGCCCACAACCATCCGTAATGAGATCTGACCCCCTCTTCTGGTGCATCCGAAGACAGTTACAGTGTGCATACATATAATAAATAAATAAATCTTTTTTTAAAAAAACAAAAACAACAAAAAAACCAGGACTACCAGGCTTTGACCAGATCTGCAAGCCTTCCTCATCTCATGGTGGCAGCAGGGGGGTGGGGGGGGAGAGACAGTGGCAGCAGGTAGGAAGAGACAAACACAGAGCCAGGCTCACAGGACAGGGACTCGGCTTCAACAGCCGTGAAGGTTTCATGTGACTTGGCCTCTCTGAGGCTTATCCCCCTCCCTGTAAGTCCCTTAGACAAGAGAGATAAGAATAAATCCACTCACACAAAGTATGACTAGCTGGACGGGCGCTCGGTCTAAGTCTCTGGCCTTTATTTTCCTGGCTGCGGAGTGGGCACGCCTCCGTGGGAGCACCAGCCAGGCACACAATGCAGAGCAGGCACGCGGTGTTTGTGGGAACCACTGAGACCAGGAGACTTGGCAGCGGTCGTCCGCACACCTGGCCACAGTCACCTCTCAGCCTTGCAACAGGCACACGTTGTTGTCAGCTCCCAGGTGGCTGTTGGGCCCCCGGCCAGAAGCAACACCTTCCCAACCCACACACACCTCCGAGGAGCACCTGGCGTGAGGAGGGAGCTCGCCGCCCAGCCCTGGGATGCCAAGGGCGAAGGGACACCAGAGCCTAGGCAGGTGGCCCCGTGTGCTGCCCACTTCTCAGCGGGGTCCAGCATTCGGGCACTGGCCACCTAGGCGACTGGTTCTGAGGCCTTCAGGGGGGAGGAGGCCGAGAGCATAGCTGGACCTTAGAATCAGATCCACGGTCAGCATTGTTCCCGGGAGGTTTAGAGAGCTCATCCCCAGCCTCCTACCTTTCCCATGAGGTAACAGCATCATTCCATTTAGCGGGTGGGGGTGGGGTGGGTGGAAGTGAGTGGCAAGACACTCGGAACTATGGGATGTCTGGGTGGGAATCAGGCTTCAATTTCCCACCTCAGAGGAAAGGCACGAGGTGACATTTGGGGTACAGTCCCTTCCTGCTTGCTCCTCAGTGCCTGAGAAACCCCTGGATGCTCCAGTGTACTGGCTAATTTTGTGTCAACTTGACACAGCTGGAGTTATCACAGAGAAAGGAGCTTCAGTTGGGGAAATGCCCCCATGAGATCCAGCTGTGGGGCATTTTCTCAATTAGTGACCAAGGAGGGCAGGGCCCCTTGTGGGTGGGACCATCTCTGGGCTGGTAGTCTTGGTTCTATAAGAGAGCAGGCTGAGCAAGCCAGGGGAAGCAAGCCAGTAAGGAACATCCCTCCATGGCTTCTGCATCAGCTCCTGCTTTCTGACCTGCTTGAGTTCCAGTCCTGACTTCCTTGTTGATGAACAGCAGTATGGAAGTGTAAGCTGAATAAACCCTTTCCTCCCCAATTTGCTTTATGGTCATGATGTTTGTACAGGAATAGAAACCCCGACTAAGACACTCCAGCTAACAAGGGACCCACTCGGTTGTGGGTCCAGTGTCTTCCTCAAGTATTCCAGGTACTGGCCCTTACCACCCTCGATCGCCATCCCCCCCATAGTCCTCGTCACCCTTGACCCTCCCTGACATTCCCTGCACAGATGTCCAATGTCCTCTTGGCTTCTCCTCACCCCAAGCTGACTAGAACTGTGCTCCTGCAACTCAGCTCAGGCCAGCCTCCACACAGGCACCCCTGGTCTCCATCGGCTCTCTCTCTCCGAGCTTTCTGGGCTGGGCTCAGGCCTCCGTCTGCGTCCCCTACGCACCCATCCTGCTCTTCACCTGTGGTGGCTGCCCCTGTCACTGGAACCATTCCTGGCAGAGTTATTTCCCTCTGTGTGAGCTTCCATTAGGCAGGAAATACACCAGTTACAGGCGGGGCACTGGAGGAAAAGGTGGTCATAAATCACTAGAGTCTTTCCTCACCACCACCACCACCATGGCTGCTGGCTCCGCAGCGCCTGCCTTCCTGAAGGAGCCATGGCTGGGTTGCATGAGGCTCAGTGAGAGGGGCCAGCAGGTGTGACAGGCATACAGGACTCACCTAGTCCCTTCTGAGTAAGCCTTTATGACCCTAGCAGTTCAACTTTCTTCACAGTGACACCTGAGTATCCAGAGGGAAGGGCCAAGGTTGGGAAGAGATGAAGTCATTGGGCCTTGAAGATGATTTTTACAGCAAGCTCACAGAACAAAAAATCTAAGACTGCCTCAGGGGCGCTCGGAAAGAATGCGACCCAGGAAATATGGGTGTTCACATTCAAGAGTGCAGCCTTGTCCCTATTTACAGCTAGGCTTCCACACCACACCTCCCCGCCCCCCCCCCTTTGCAGCACGCAATGGTTAGCGCTTTTGTTTTGGGGTGCAGGGTGCCAGGAGTGAAGGAGGGCTCAGCAGATCTTCTGGAAGTCGGGGCCCCGCGTCCCGTCAGAGAATCAACCCTGCTAACTTAGCTGGGCGCGGCGGAGCCTCTCTGGCTTCCTCCATGAACAAAGTTTGGTTGAGGAAATTAAAGGAGATCACAGGGGTGATATTAAAAGAGCAAATTACTTTAAAGGGCTTCCGCTCGGTCCAGATCTGACTGTAGATGGATGGAGCTAATTAGCAACGAGGAGTGGCCTGCTCAGTGAGGCTGGGGTGCTTCTTGGGGGTTCTGCAAATGAGAGCTCCCCAAGCGCGTCCTCCCCCCCCCCTTCCTCAAGTTGGGGAAGCGCAGTGATGGGTGGAAAATTCTGCCACTTCTGTACCCATCCTCTGGAACTACAGAGAATGAAGTTGGGAGGTCATTCTTACCCCAAACCCACAAAGCAACCTGACAGGGCATAAGAAACAGGGCACGCTTTCCACCTGCAGCCTCACCTCTGGGAAGCTCTGGGGGGGGGGGGGACTCTGCTAGCGGTGATCACAGAGCTGTTTGTCACAGCGTTGCTTACCAGAGTGAAATGCCCCCTCTGGCAGAGTAAGGAAGGCCTGTGATTCGAACCGCGTGTGCTCAGGTATGCCAGTACCAGCTAAGAAGTCTTTGCGATGAAATGATTCAAGGTCAGTCCCCGGGGGATGTTACAAGGAGGAGATCAGAGAGATACAAAGTACCTGATTAAACCATAAAACAAACCCGGGCATGTGCCAGAGAGGAAATGTTACTTGCGGGCAAGGAGGAGTCAGGTCTGGGTGGGATTACGAGTGAGTGTTTCTCAGAACTTTTTGGGGGGGAGGGAAGGGGGGAAAAGGCGGCCGCACTTATCTGGACAATGTAAACAAGCAAATAAACCTTTTCCTGGACTCCCAGATACTTGTGAGGGTAGCAGAGCCTGGAGCTGTTGTTTCAAAGGACCCAGGGATGCTGGGAAGGGAGCTTCCCCAGTGAGTGACACGCTGGGCAGCCTGGGGGCTGGAGCTCAGGGACCACAGTGAACCATCAGGGGCTGCACCTGTTCCCACAGGAAGAGCACCCCTAGGGACCCTCATTGTTCTCTGGTTTGGAGGAAAGTGAGGGGCGAGGAACAGAGTCCACTCCAATGCCAGGAAATAAATCTTCCCTTCATTCAGGTCAGCCCATTTCATGAGGACCCGGGGGCCTGAGGACTCGTGAGAAAAATCTCCCCAAGCTGGGACCACGCCATTGAGTAGACTCCAGGGGCCCATCCCAGAGGTTTCCTTTGGCTATTTCCTGGCATTGTTGACCCCATAATCCCAGAAGCGGCAGCAGGACATTATACCTAGCAGACTGATGGGACCCAGGTCTCCCCCCAGACCTTGTGAGATCTGATAATCCGTGAAAGAGGAGGCCTCTCCCCCCAACCCCCCTTCTCCATCAGCTCCTCGGACACCCTACTCCCCAGGTGCTGGTTAGTAAGAAGCCATTCAGATTTGCATAAAATTTACATCAATTTGCATAGCCACCTGCTACAGTGGAGAGAGCGTTGAACCAAGACTCACACTTTGGAGCCCAGTCCCCGAGATATGATTAACTGACTGTATGACCTTGAGCAAGTCACAGTCCTCTCTCAGCATCGGTCCCCCTGTGCGGCGCACGAAGGGGACTGCACTGCCAGGAAGTGTGGACCTGGAGCAGCTGTGCGTGACAGCAGGAAGACAGACAGACAGCCAGGAGTGGGTCCCTACTGTAATCCCTACTTTGGGCAGATGCTTCCTGAAAACTTCCCGGGAGACACCATCGCTAACTTCCTGGCTTCTGCCATCGTGTCCCCACCCAGGCCAGGCGGGGGTGGGGTGGGGGGGGGACACGCAGGGAAGCACCCACATTCAAGATCGATCTACCCAGCTGTTCCAGCGCTCCGCCCCTGGGCAGCCTCTGGGGAAAACAGTAACTCTGGCACCCTGGAAATGCTTTCAGCCAGGTGCCAGGGAGCTTGGTGGGGCCCCTGGGAGTAGGAGGTGAGGCCCTGGGTTGTCCTGGAACCGGTTGGACACAGCACATGCACGCACGCACACACACTCACACACGCACACACACACCTACGGCCACCTTAGCTTAGACCGAGACAAAGATGGAGAACGGTGATACCAGTCTGTACCGACAGAGTCCTTGGGTCTGTTGCAAGTTCTTCCTGGGCAATGGAAGGGGGGGGGAAGAAAGCTTCATTCCTGGGGAGCTGCTCTTGCGGCTCCTTGCATCAGGATCTCTAGGGCACGGTGTCGGAGGAAGGGCAGGGCATCTGACTCTGGAGAAGGTGGCCACTGGTACCCGCTCCACTGTGGGGTCGCCAGCATAGGGCAGCTGGTGCAGTTGTAGCTAGGTTTGGGGAAAAGGAGCAGGAGAGCTTTGGCAGCAGTGGCATGCCGCTGTCCGTGCTCCAGCCGGGGTGAGCCGGGCTTTGGACTGTCCCAAGGAGTCTGCAGCGAGTTAGGCGGGAGCCAGAAGCAGGGAGCACAGGCTGGGTGGCAAAGGAGCACGGGGCTGTAGCTAGCTCATAGTCTTGCACACTTCAAGTCCTGGATTCAATCGCCAGCATCCCACGACCTAGGGGTGGGGTGGTGGTACAGATCTGTCATCCGAGCACTAGCGGGGATAGGGGCAGGCAGGGAGATGAGAAGTCTGAGATCCGCATGGGAGGTAGAACATCTCAGATGTAAGAACAAAGAGCTGAGCAGGAGAGGGAGGGAGGCTGCTTTACACTGGAAGGTCCTCCGAGGCCCCCTTGCCACCCTACCCCCTACTCCATCATCCCACACCTACACACAGCCAGAAGCAGGTAATGAAGAAGATAGGAGCACATAGCTCACTCTCTTGGGTTTATACCACCCACGGTCTCCTTGGCCGGGGAATGGTCCCAGCCACAATTAAGATGGGTCTTCCTCTATCAATCCATGTGACCCAGACAGTCCCTCATTCTCTGAGGCTACCCTTACTCTAACAATGCCCAACAGGTGTGACTGGAGACCTGCCTCCTGGTGTGGTGCTGGCAGTTAACACTACCCATCGTAAGGAGTGTCACCTAGGTTCCATGTAAGGGTTTTAAGGTGAAAATGTGGACGTTCTCCACTTTTACAAGCAGCCAGGGGACAACCCCATAGGAACCACTGTGGAGAGGTAACAAGACGTTGTAATTTGCTCCTGGATCTATGACAGCGTGAGTATTACTGTGTCCCCCTACCCCTCCCCAAAGCAGACATCACTAAGCAACGTTGACCTTGGCAAACAGTTTCACACGTGTCTCTAGAACTCTCAGCTCCACACACCAGGTAACCGGCAACAGACCAGCCTCAGGCTTTCCGGCACCAGCCTTTTAGGTCACCTTTATTTACCCTCAGGCTGAAGGCTTGGACTGCTTGAATCCAGGGAGGCTGTAGGTCAGGGACAGGAACTAGGATGGGACTCCAGGAACCACTCAGATGTTCCACTCAGGAATGGGAGAGAAGGCATGGAGGTTTTTTTGGGGGGGTGGGGGAAATGGTTAAGGCCTCCCAGGAGGCCTAGCAGCCAAGGAAGGAGATACTGTTTGGGTCCCGTTGGAAGCTCAGGGTCACTCCTTAAGGTTGGTGGAGAAAGGCAGGGGGCTCTGATGTCTGCCTTGCCGGGACTGCCTCACTAAGGGCATCCTAAAGATCAGGAACTGAGGCTCTGGTATGGTAAGAGGCCTTTAGCAAGCTACTGGCTCAAACCTAGCAGAGTTAGCTCTGGGCTTCCACACCTAGAGTTGGGGGGCTGTCTGGCCCCACCACAGACACCCCAGAGGATAGGGAAATGGGCACCTGTAGGCACCACCACCCCCACTTTGTACCAGGCTATGTTAGAAGTTAGGATGCAGCAGGACCAAGCTCCGTGTGCGCTGGGATCCATGGGCGGATTCACCCCAAGTCCTCTATCTCTGTACTGTGGACGACCCACTCCACGGATGACTGCTCTGTCCACTCGCTCCGGGGCCTTCATCCTCCTTGTTGGCTGGGAGGGAGGCAGAAGGAGCCACAGATCCCGCCAGAGGCTCTTCTGAGAACAGGAAAACAGCTAAGGAGCAACTTCAGGGTGACAGCTCCAGATCCAAGGGCCTTGCCCAGAGAGTATGGAAAAGGGAAACATCTCAGTCAAACAAGCTCATGTGAGGTCATCGCCGCTCTCTGTCACGATTGTCCTCAAGCCTGGAAAGTCAAGGGCCCAAGCCACTGCAGGAGAAGCCGGGCCAGGACTCCGGAGGCAGCCAAGAACCAACAATCCCAAACGTGGCCCCCTTGACAGCACTGTTATGTCAGGGCACGAGCTGAGGCTGTGCCAAGGCCCAAGCTGGCAGCGCGCCTGAGAAACCTAGGTGGAGCTCACGTGTGGTGACAGCCCATGCCAAGCAAGCAAGCTGGACCTGTGGCCACCTTCCTATATTCATTCTTAGGGTCAGGTGCCCATGCAGAGCTACACAAGGAGGGACGGGATGCCTAGCCGCAGAATAGCTCATGTGAATGAATACCTCCTAGAGGCCCAGTGGCCCCCGTCAGAAGTGGCAAGGTTGGGACAACAGGTGCCGAGGACAAATGTGTGTGCTCATCACCTGCAGGAAGACTAGGAGTGGCATGCAGGTGTATGTGTGCAGGTGCTATAGCTAATGGGGTGAGCATTTATGTCTTTCTGTGGAGGTACACATATGCCAGGGAGGACCCTGAAACCCTCGTTTCTGTATGTCTGTCTGCAATGAGTGTGAGCCGACATTCACTGTGATTACAGACAGCCTCCCTGTGCACTGGTGAGGAGAGAGCCACCGGCACCGGCTCCGGCTCTGGCTCCAGCTCCGGCTCCGGCTCCGGTCAATATGCATGCAAGGGAGCCACTTTTAAAACAAAGACCTTGAGCTGCAGAGAAAAAACTCTGAGATCCGTGGGACCATGGAGCTCAGCGGATCTCCACGGGTCTACTGGGGGCCGTTACTCGAACCTCGTGTCCATTCTGCCTAATGCATAAATTACTAATGTAAATTAAAGGCTAATTGAAGCCCTTTAGGCCCCCAAATTTAAATTATTTAGCAGGTAGTCAGGAACAGGAGAAAAGGGAGGAAGAGCTGAGTTTAACACCCAGAGGGAAAAAAAAAAAGTGCCAGCTCAGGGGGAACAGGCAAGGTGCCCCTCCTCCTCCACAGTCCTCTCCCCAGTTTCCAGCTGTCTGTTCTGGGACTCCTCCTGGCTCTGTCTACAAAGCCTTCCTCCCGGCCATGTGGCCTCCCAGGAGAACATTCCTGCTTGGGTAAGCACCGCTGGGCCAGAGGCAAGGCTGTCTCCCCTAGGGATGTGGTGGGCAGGGGCGTGAACAGACTTCTTCAGCTCCTTGGAGGCAGGATCTAGGGGAGGCCTGAGGATGACCCCACCCTAGGATATGAGAACAAGAGCGGGGGGGTGGGGGGGGTTGGCCTTGGATTACTCCAGGGGAGAGAAGACAGCCGGGGTGGCAGGCCATACACTAAAGTTCTCCCATCCTTTCCCTGAAAGCTTGGTATGGGCCTCCCGGGGGTCAGCAGGGCACAATACCTCCATCCTTCAGCAAAGCCCTGCATCCCAGGTACACCTAGGTAAGGGGGGTGATTTTCCCTGGACCAGCTGTGCACGGAAGTATGGAAGCTTCCAGTTTGGAGATAAAGCCATTCACTGCTCAAGTCCTAACCAGAACTTAAAGGGACAAAGATGGGAAAAGCCTCCGCTCAAGTTCATGAGTCAGCTTGGGCGTGGCTGGGGGGTAAATGCTAGACAGAGTACAGGGAGTCCCTGGGACAGCACAAGTCGAGAGGCCACCTGACATCCATTGCAATACCCGTGGCCTGCCATGGAGCCCTCAGTGAGGAGGATGTGAGCCAGGACTGTTGACACCTTAACCCTCCGGCTCATGCTCTGGTTGAGGACTTGGAGAGTGTCCCCTTGCTCATTCAGCTCCTGTGGTGCCATGTCACTCCAGATCACCTGTCATCCCCAATGGCTGGAGTGTGTCCTCTTTGACGCTCTCTCCCGTCATCTCTGTGATTTCACAGCTTTGGGACAGGGATGTCCCTTAACTACCTTGATTGCCTCCTGGAACTTCTGCCAAATGGCTGGAGCTCAATTCCCGTCCAACGACTGACCTGGCGGGTCTGAACATTCCACTGGTGGATGGTCAAGGCCGATGACGCTCACACTGGGTTTATGCTGGAATCTAAGCAAAGGCCCAGCCCAGACATTGCTGGCGCCGCCGGTGCTCTTGGAGCAGCAGAGGCAGGACCAGGCAGGTCCCTGGTCAGATGGGGGGATGGGCAAGGGAATGGTGATGCCTTGGGCCAGAGGCAAGTTGCTGAATGCTCACTGCTCCCTTGTGGGGATAACTCAAGTCTCATGCCACCCTGGATACTGCTGTGGCTCCACAGCCCTGAGAGGGAGAGGGTGGGGTCAAAATGGTGCTTGTTCTGACAGGATGACAGGCACATAGCTTTGCTCCTCAGCAGATTGCCCATCACTTGCCCAGTGGTTCCTGACTAACAGTGTGTATGTCAGTTGGCTGTTCCTCAGTGCAGCAGGGGTACCAGGCTCCCACAGCAGTCTGCCTCTCTTAGGAAGAAGGCTCTCCTGCCAACCCAGCAGGGGAGATTCCAGCACAGACCCCATCCTTCTCTGAACCCACCTGCCCCTGGGATAGACAGCCACCAAGCCACCCTACCCTGCTCCTTGGGAAAGCCTCACTGATATTCTTCTTCCCTGGGGCCTTCCAATTTGCTGGGACCTCTCCATACCCCCTTATTCCCTTCTGCAGGGGCACAGAACACCCTTCTATTTCCAAGCCCCCCCCCCCCCCAGTCAGAATACGCTGCTGTCTGTTTCTTTCTTACTTGCTTTGTTTTTGTAGCCCAGTGTTGTCTGCAACTCCCGATCCTCCTGCCTCCGTCTTCTGACTGCTGGGATTACAGGTGCACATCACCAGGACAGCTCAGGCCCTGGGTCCATCCTTGAGACACTTGCTTATGTCCACCCAAGCCAGCTACACGAGTCACTGAGAGCCAGGGGATGAGCCCCAGGCATGCACAGGACATCAGATCATTTACAGAACAACCCTAGAGGCTATACATCTGTTCTATTAATAGGAGACAAGGCCACCATCCAGGCCACACAGGGACAGAATACAACTCCATGGCATCCCTGCAGAGCCAAGGTCCTCTCGACTGAGAGAAAGTGTGTGTGTGTGTGTGTGTGTCTGTGTCTGTCTCTGTGTTTGAGACCTTTCTCAGGGATGGACAGATGACCAGAAGAGCCCAGATCTTCTTTACCAGGTTTTGTGGCCAGGCTGGTATGGTACGCAGCCTGCTGCCTTGATCAAGACTAGGAAGGCAACAGCTCTGGATACATGTACCCAATATACCCATCTCATCTCATCATCAGAGGGAGCTAAGCTGCCTCTGCTCCAGACCACCCAGAAGGACAACTCAAACCCCCGAGCTTCTGCGTCCTGCCTACGCCCAGGCTGATGCTGCAGGGCTCTGCCCCACTGGGATCCTGGTTCCGTCCACAAAGCCGAGCTGAGCTCTGACTGCGAAGGGAGGTAGGAACGTCTGGGGGCTTCTGGCTTGAGTTTGGGGAGCACTGGGAATCCACACTGTGAACAAGCTTACAGGTGACAATGACAGAGATGCTCTAAGGAGGTCCCAGCTGAATTCCAGCTTCCCTCCACTTTCCCAAGCACCAGCTTCCCAGAGAGCTAGAGAGTCCCGGACAGCAAGCACATACACACCATGTGGTATAAAAAGAACTCTTTTCAAAAGCAGTCCCCAAGGGTGGGGGGAAGGGAGGTCGATGAGAAAGGAGCCAGGGGGACAATAGTGAATAGAGTTAGGATTATTTCCTGAACTCTGACTCCTCGTGGGAACGAGGTTATGAAAAGCTTTTCTTAAAATGGTTATTATTTAGTGGGCTACCCAAAATAAACATACACGTCCATCGCACGGAGCCAAGCAGGAAGCGAGGAACATCTGGGAGACATCTGGCTGCTGGAGAAGAGGGAAGTGGTGGGAAGCTGGCCCGGGGAGGAGCTGGCAGGAGCCGGCGGCAGCGGACGTCTGCATGCCGTGGTCACCCAGAGTTACACACACTGCCACGCCAGCACGCCAAGTCTGTGGCCCAGCTTGGAACACAAATCGCACGCAGGGACGCATGCACACGGCACATGGGGACAGTCCCTGCTCGTCGTGGCACGCGGGAGGAGGTGCACTCAGAAGCAGGCACCTTGCTCAGCATCCTTCCTCCCCCCCTCCTCTCCGGGGGGGGGGTTGCTGTTATGACCTGGTCTCTACCTGACCCCCCCCCCAGGAAAGCAGAAGAGGATAAAGTACAGAGTGTGGAGAGGGAAGGAGAGCTGGGTCGACCCTGTTCTGTTCTAAGCAGGGGGAGACCTAGGACAGTTCTCAGACTCCCCTGGATCTGGTAGCTCCTTCGGTAATAACAGCTGACACGTGCTGAGGTTTAGACCCCAGCATCCAGGAACAGGATGTTGCCATATACTTGAGACACCCCAGAGTGGGAAGCCACCCTCTTATAGCAGCCACAGGTTTAGGCTGCAGACAGGAACGTCACCCTGCTCTATGGGGACTAGAGGCAGCCTCCCAACTCTACACTGGGCACCCTGCACTAATCCTGTGTGGCTAAGTACCTCCATCCACAGCAGCGTGGTGAGACACTTCCTGTTCTTGAGAGAGTCTGGATGCCACTAACCCCACAACGAGACCCAGGGGTCCAGAGAAGAGGCGTAGGTAGCACGCAAGGCGGCGGATGTTTCTAGTCTATTGGGACACAGCCCCAACCCCTCTGAGGAAACAGGATGGTCTAGCAGGGGACAGCCCCATACAAGAGCCTGAACCCTAGCACCACCATCTTCCAGCTGCAAAGAACTGCTGTGAGCTGTGTCTGCCCACACACTGCCCTGACTCAGAGGGCAAATGACAGCGGCTGGACCGCTCTCTCCCCTCTACGAGAGGAAAGTCCTGCTGGGTAGCTGTGGTCCCCAGCAGGTGCTGCCCACCTAGAGCTCAAACCCCTTCTCTCTCTCTCTCTCTCTCTCTCTCTCTCTCTCTCTCTCTCTCTCTCTCTCTCTCTCGGTGTGGGCTCCGTTTTGGGCAGTACCAGCCTATAGGACTCTGAAGTGCCTCAGCTTCTTCATCTGCACAAATGAGACTGCCACACTCTGGCGACCCAAGGTGTATAGCAAGCTTAAGCCTATTACCAGCCCTGGAAGGCAAAGCCCCTCACTACTCAACCGGAATTACTGCTACATTAGCTAAGTAAGAAGGGCCTTGGGCCTCAGCTGAGCAGACTGACAGGAAGACCCATTGCAGCCTCTGAGTGCCAGGCTGCATGCAAGTCTGTCACCACCACCATTGGGTGACTGTCCATCTCTTTAAACAGGGTCGCACCCGTTGTGGGTAAAGGGTACAGTGGTCTAACTCGGGAGTTTGAAATCTGACCTCACCCTACCTCGTAGTCCAGAGGTACCACTGTGATCCTGTGCCCCTGGGTGGCACTGACCACACAGGACTCCCCCTGGACTGCTAACAGGAGGTTCCCCAGCAGCTCTATCAGCCCGTGATTTAGAGAGCTCCTAGGGATGGGTTAGGCTAAGAAGACCTGCTTGGCCAGGGATCACTGCAAGTTTAAGTCCAGACCATCCTTGCACAGGAACAAAGGGAGAAGCTTTACCCGCAGGCACATTTCCGCCTCTGTGCCCTCGCCCTGCCTGATATGATATCAGGTTCCATGACGCAAACACTGGTGGCTCTCAAGCCCATAGGGCCGAGCTGCATGTGAGAACACACCCCATATCTAAGGCCTTCAAAGCCTCTGCGACAGGTGGGGTTTGTGTAGGACACCCGTGGGGGCTCATAGTCCCTCCAGAGACTGACCCACTCGGCTTCTTGGACCTGCTTGGACCGCCTGTCCTCCAGCGGAAGAGCATCCCAGCTACTCAAGACCTTAGAGGGTGTAAATATATGCAAGGCCCTACCTAGCTGGTGGCCTGACTCTCCTCTTCCCACTCCTGTCCCTTGAGGACCTAGGTTCTGCTTCCATACAGGCCGAGTGCTCAGAGCCGTCCCTGGCACACAGGAAGCCTTTTGATGGACTCAGAGACACACCGAGTCTAAAACTAAACAGTCCCACAAGACTTACAGCATCTGGCGGATGGGTCGGAGAGGGTCATCCAAACCTGCCCTCTGGGCTGGAATCCTCACAAAAGCCACCTTCCACCTACTTGGTCCTTGGGTCTGTGTCCTGGAGAGTCTGCCTACACCACAGGCAGAGGCCCGGGAATAGCAAGAACACACATCTCTGTTCTCTCCCTACCACACCCCCGTCCCCAGTCTCTAAGACACCAGGCTGAGAAGTAGTGAGGTCATGGTTGGTACAGGAGGGCATGAGGCTGTCATACTCTGGACTACGCTCAGATGTAAACATTCACTGCACGGGGCGGTGCCACACACCTTTAATCCCAGTACTCGGGAGTCAGAGGCAAGCGGATCTCTGTGAGTTCGAGGCCAGCCTGGACTAAACAGAGACACCATGTCTCAAAAAAAAAAAAAAAAAAAGAAAAAGAAAAAGAAAAAAAATAAGTCACCGCACAGGCCTGTGGGAGGCCAAAGTCTAAGGGTTACATTACAGAAGGGGTGAGGAGACTGGATGTACCAGGCCTCACCACTCATACCTTCCTGACCCACTGACTCCAGTGCCACGGCTTGGGCCTACCACAGGCAGACCATGGTACCAACCTTCACGGCTGGGCTACTTACTGGCTGCCCTCCCTCTGAGCCCTGGTTGCCTTTCTTCATGGAGTCTTAAGGACTCTTCACTAGAGAAACGGGAGACAGCATTGGTGAGGGATCCACATGTCCTTGGTGGACATGACCATGCCCATGGCTCGTGATCCCTAGGGCTGTAAGCAGAGCTTCCGATGAGACCCCAGGGGTACAGGGTCGGGGAAGGAAGGGCAGAGCCTAGCACTCCAGGCTCTCGCTTGCCTCAAGCCCCCTTTACCGTCTCTGCTTTCACCTGAGCTCAAGGCCAGTCCTTCCATGGACTAGCAGTCCCCAGTGGACAGGCACAGTGGCTTACACACATGTGGCTATATTGAGCACCCAGCCTAGACCTACACTTTTTTAAAGAAAGCATCATTATCATCATCATCATCATTTTCATCATCATCATGTGTATGAGTATTTGCCTGCATAAGAGTCTGTGCACCACATGCGCGCTTGGTGCTGGAGGAGGTGGTGGGCCTCCAGGTAGTTGCTGAGAATCGAACCTAGGTCTTTCACAACAATAACAAGTGGCCTTAACCACTGAGCCAACTCTCCAGCCCCCGAGACCTATACTTCATCACATGGAGAGCACAGGACAGAAATTCAAGAAAATGACCCCAAAGAACCTATCTTCCAGTCACCCAGGAGCCATCTGGTACCAGCTACCACACCTACCCACCACATCCGCTCCCCAGGGAATCCTGCTCTTGCACTGGGGGAATGAACTCACAGGCCCTCTTGCCTATGGACCTGCACTGGAGCCCTCAACTGCTCAGATAATGCACCAGACCCGCCTCGTTCATCTCCTTCATCACCATGCTGGTTCCTAGGCTTGGAGGAGCCTCGTGCTGATTTTTGTATGGGAAATGCTTTCCCCTGAAATCCAGCCACAATGCTCAGAGTCACCCACTACCCATCAGCCAGCATCCAGGGAAGAAGCTGCGGCCGGCACTCGGAGGAGGAGGAGGAGGAGGGAGGTCAGCCTCTGGCCGGAGAGGGCATGGCTGAGGCTGAGGATGGCTTGCAGAGGGCCCCTCAAACCTGGCCTTGCTCTCCCTCCACCGGGGACAGCTCACGGATGAGAGAGGAGCAGGGAGGTTGCTTCTTCCTCCGTTTACAACTCTTTCCTGAGGAGGTCCAGACCCTGCCGCCAGGAGCCAGGAGCCCCGTGGGCAACAAGGAGCTGAGGTGGTAGGATATTCAGCACCGAGGGGAGGGAGACAGAAGCCAGAAGCCCCCCCACACCCGGGAGCCACGGGAGAGCCATGGCAGGTTCTGGTGGAGTTTACGCCTGGCTCTCCTACTCTGAAACATGAGTTTCACAAGTGACCAGTGCCTGGCACGCCACCTCAAGGAAAGGCTGGGGGGTCTCTAACAGGAAGTGAGTCTCCCGTCACCCACTGGCTTTCCTGTCTCCACACTCCTATTTATTCCCATACCCAGATTCCTATCTGGGGGTTGGGGGTGGGGGGAATCAATAGTTGTTTATGGGTAAGTTAAGGAAGCACTGCCTTCGATGTCCCTATGCCTGTGGGAAGACAGAAGAGGGCCAGGTCCCTTGCACGGGGGACCTAGCCCCACCCCTTCACTTCTTTCTCCCAGCTCAGGTTACAGCCTGCTCCCACTGCCCCTCCCCCACTCCAGACCCCAGAGCAGGTCACAGCTAAAAATAAACTCAAGCATTGGTGAACCAGCACACACCTTTAAGCCCCAGGAAAGATGCTTCCAGCTTCCAGACAGGGGTCACTAGTCTGAGGGGGGAGTCAGGAGGCTTCCAGTCTAACACACTGCACACCTCTTAGCATGGGGTATATAAACACACCTGTGGAGGCAGTGACCCTGCCACTAACTGGTGCTAAGAGCACGCCAGGCTCTCTGGGCTAAGGACCTTCGGTGAATTTACTTCCATCCACCTTAGGGCTCATCTACCCATTTTACAGACCAGAGAGCTGAGGACAGGATCAGGAAGAGGGAAGAGAGAGTTTGAGATCCAAGCTCCAACAGGAGCAAACAAGGCAGAGGGCTCTCTGAACTTTGTGGCAATGTTATATGGCAGCCCGAATGCTATGGATTCTGTTGTGTAGCTGAAAACGAGGCTCAGACAGCCTCAGTAGCTTGTCTTAAGGACGAAGGGTGGGAGCTGTGACTTGAGGCTAATCAGTTATCAAAGCTTGTGACAATAAAGAGGGGCCTCTGGAGGTCCCAAGGTGGCTTCTGCTCACATCCAGGGACCAATTCCTGCCAATTCCTGGCCTCTTACTGTTTATCCCACACTGGGCTCCTGCCTGGCCTTCCCTCACTGGGGCAGGCCCCTAACCAGCCTGCGCACACTCACCCCCACTGTCCCTGAACTTTCATAGTCCTGGAGCCCCACCCTCATCCCCCAAGGCTTCATTCATAAGAACCCCCAACTCCCAAGTTGTGAGCTATACAAGCTCCATCCAGACGGACACTCTTCCTCTGTTGTAGTCCTGGAACTCGCTCTGTAGACCAGGCTGGCTTTGAACTCACAGAGATCTATCTCCCTGCTTCAGCCTCCTAAGTGCTGGGATTAAAGGCGTAACACCACCGGGCTACAGAGGAACTCTTTTTCTTACCATAAGAAAGAAAAAGCTCCACGGATGTTGATTGAGTAGGTTGGGCACAGAGAAAAGTATAATAAAGCCAAGGGCTCGCTACTGTTAGGAATACAGAGAACCCCGTGGTCTTTTGCACCCTCAAACTCCAGAGACCCCTGGACCTGAATCTCCTCACTCATCTCCCCAAAGGAGACAGCGAGTCTCCCTTGCACAGAAGGCAAAACCTATCTAATGACATGCTTCACCAAGGAGTGAGGGCTGGGAGGCCCGGAGCGCACAGCGGAGGCCATGGCTAGTCAAGGTGGGGCAGGAGACCTGGCTCCCAGAAGCCCCAAGAGGTACTTTACTAAGTGGGTGCCCTGCTGATGGCTTAAGGACCATTCCTCCCTGCCCTGGACTGTAAATTTACGAGCTGAAAGGCTGGGGTGGGGGCAGGGATGCTCAGGAGGAACCCAACCCATACCACCAGATTCTCAGCCTTAGGCTCCAGGTCCAGGAAGCCATAAAGAAGATCTGGCCGAGCTTTCCCTCCCCCCCCCCCAGCGGGTGTTTTAAAGGCTGGGGAGGGGCTCGCAGGAAGGCTGGGGGCAGGGAAGGTAGGGAGTCTTAGGGAAAGCCAGCACAGGCAAAGAGTGCTAGGTGAGCCGGCCTTTTGTTTGCTCTTCAGAGGCTCTGCCCTGTACTGGGGGGGGGGGGGTGTCCTGGCCTGAGCTGTATCATGGGCTGGCTTCATAATTACAGGGTATCCCCTCTGACCACTCCGGGAAGCTGGAAGGGTTCAGGCAAAGTGGTGTCTGTTCCCTCCTGCCCCTACCAGAAGACACCCTCCGTTGACAGCAGAAATATGAGATCCACAGACCAAAAGGAGCTTGCCCCCCCCAAATCACAGAGGTTGTAACTGACTACGAAAGCCAGTGAGACAGAACAGAGGGCTGCCATCTCCCAGTGAGGCAGGGCTTGTGCGGTCGGTCGGTCCTGGGAAAGAGCAGCCCAGACCTGATCGCTCGCTCGCCAGAGGGCTTGGTGATCCTCTGGACGTAAGGGATGGGGTTCAAAGGCGGGGAGAGCCAGAAGCCAGAGCATCTTGGGAGTCCACTCCCCAGAGTCTCTTGCGGGGCTCTAGATGCCCTCTGGCACTCCCTTTCAAAGTGTCCTGAGCCCTTCCCAGGCCAGCTGCTCCCACAGGATGTGGATGTCTGGCTGGCTGGCTGCAATCTCTACCACATCCCCTCTGGGTACTATCCAGACCCAGGGCTGAGGAGAGCTGGACCACAGGAGTGACTCCACCCTCAGTCCCCATCTAGGCCAATTCTGGCCCAGCCTCTAGTTTACACACTCGCTTCTCCCAGCGAAAGCTAGTCAGTCCTACCCTTAGGAAACCAGTCCTTAGCTTGGGGCTAAACCTCCTGTGGAGCTTAGCGAAGACGGAGTTGGGTGAGGGGTGGGGGGGAGGGATGGTGGTGGCCGCTAACTGGTCCCTGGCGGCCCCCTGGAGAGGGGCTGTCTGCAGATAATCAGGGGATAGATTTGGAAAGGAGGTGGAGAAAAGCACCGAGGCGCCAGACAGGATCCTTATCTGCTGGGGCGGAATGTCAGAGGCAGCACACTGGTGCAAGAGAGGCCTGGAGGAGGCCGCATCTGCATCTGAGCCTGGGAGGGCAGAAGGGACCCTCCTGGGTCCTAGGGGACAAACATGGGGGAGGGGGGGCAGGAGGGACTTTCTGGGCCAGACAGGGAGGAATGTAATCTACCCGGAAAGGACTAGATGCCACATCCTGTAACGGCAACCCCCCACCCCGGCTCTAAATTCTCACCTCCTCCAACAGAGACGGGGGCGGGGGGGGGGGAGGAGAGGGGCTGAGATTCCCAAGGACAACCAGACCTAGCAATCCCTAACTGGCAGGGCTGTCTGAGTCGCAAGACTAGCTGGGTCCCCTGGCTAGTTGTGCTCCTGCACCCCAGAAACCCCATGCAAGTTCTATGGCAAATTCTAGGACACTCACCTCCCCTCCCCAACCTAGAAGAAAATACCACACAAAGGCAGGACCCAGCAGCCCCAAGAAGGCCACGGAGGAGTACTAGGACCCCCTAGGACACTTCCAGGGACACCCCAGGCTCCAGTGTGGAAGGCACATTTCTGGTGGGCACTGTTTTCCCGTGATGGATTCCCTGGCCGGACCAGGGCTCTCCTGGGCCTTTCCCTTGGGTCAGGATCAAGGGCACAGGCCCCAGGTTCCTGTTCAAACCCAGGATCTGCCACTGTGAACTTTGAACAATAGTCTGAAGCACTCACTGCCCAAGGCTTCAGTACCCTTAGTTATAAAGTAGGCTTTTCTGCTCTGTCTGTCTTTTCCACATCTGACATCCCATGGCTCTACACGGGACCTAAAAGCTCCTGAGAACCTGGAACTACCTGTAATGAGGAAGCCAGGAGACGCAGATAGCTCACACACAACATTCACAGAACATCAAATGGTGCTCATGTGCTCTGGGGCATCCTGGGAGCCAGCTGGGGGCCCTTGTTTTAACTTCCTGGTGACCTCTGCCAGAGGCAGTAGCCGGTTCACATCACAGGGACGGAGCCACAGAAGGAAATGCCAGCAAGGTTCCAAAGATTGAACCAGAGGGCATCTCTTCTGTGCCCCACCCCCAGCCCCAGGAAGGCCTGGCTGGCCTGTCTCTTGGCTGTCAGCTGCAGAGCTGGTCCCTATTAGCTGCTCTGGCTGCTGAAGGAGCAAGGAGCTCTGGACAGACTACAGAGCTATGAACAAAAGCCAGGCCAGGCAGCGGCTGCCCTTGGGGCTGAAGTGATGGACAGGGGAGGAGCCACAGGGAAGGGGAGACAATTGGAGTGGGTGGGCATCCCGGCAAACAGGTTTGGCCAGTGGAAGGAAAGCAGAGAAAGATCAGGAACCCCCAGCATTTTCCGGGGCTGTTATTCTAAGCAGCTTTTTATTTATTCAGAGGTCGGGGATGAGGCTTAGCAACTGTCAGCTCGATATTTATTACAGGTGCATCAGCCTGAACCGCGGGCCCTGTGATGAGGTGACCACAGGACCCTCTTTCCCCCCCATCCCCCATCTCCTTCGTGTGGCTACTTGGAAACCTGCAAGGAAAGGCTGAAGGGCCTTACTTTCCTGAAAGCCTGCCGAAGCCAGCTCTTGGTTTACTTTGGGGGGAACTGAGGCACCACCCTACCTCCAGGTCGTAGAGCATCCTGGTCACTGTAATAAACTAACGGTCTGGAAGAGAACAGACTCCAGCGACATTCAGAAATGCAGTTAGCAACCTGTCGGTCCAGAGGATCCAAGTGCTTCCAAGGTGCTCAAACTCTTACTGCCTCAGTTTCCCCTTCTGCCTAAGCAGGGTCATGCCAGCCACTTCCTACCCAGGCTGGAAGACACCCTGCAACTAGAATTTACTCAGTCACTTCTAAGTGGCCCGGGGATGTGCGGAGGAGAGACTCAGGGTGGGGGCTTACGTCTCTCTATAGCCACCAAGTGCCTTCCCTATTAGGTTCCTAACAAAGGCTTCTAAGGAAGGCAGAAGCAACCAATAAATCTCTCTCACCAAGAGTCTCTTCCTAACAGACTGAAGACGTGTAAATGACCCAGTGCATTGCTGGGAGTGCCAACAGGCGGAAGTGGTGGTGACATCATGCACCCATCCGGCTCTGAGCCTTCCAGCAGCCTGAGGTCAGCTCACAGAGCCCTGGCACCTCCCCCAGCAGCCCCACGCCGAGCCAAGAGGAGCCTGGCACTGCCAGCGCTGGGGCTAGGCTGCCAGCTCGGAGTCCCTCCTTCCTCACGTCCCCTCTCTGTGATGCTCCCCCCCACTCCAACCCCCACCATCCCAATCTCATCCCTGAACAGCATTCGCCGACAAACGTGAGATTGCTGCTTCTCATATAACACATGAGCTGTGGTGTGAACTTCTGGTAAATGGAGATCTTATTTAAACTGCGTACTATCAGGGGAGAAGAGACAGGTTCCAACACAGCTCAGCTCTGTTGCCAGAAAAATGGAGATGCCGGCACTGCTGGGGCCTAGAGCCATCGGTGTTTCTCAGGCACCGGGAGAGGGGCAACAGGGCCCTGGACAGCACTTTGCCATTTATTTGGGAGAGACAGGCAGGATACCAGTTTCCTAATAGGGTTTGGCAAGGTTACCTCACTAGGTAACTGTTTGCTCTGAGGAACAAAAGAATGCCATAAGGTCACAAGGCATCTGCAGAATGAATGGTAAGATGTAGGCGGGATAAGAGGGCTCAGGGTATACCTAATCCCAAGGCTCTGCCTTCTTTGCACACAGAACTACAAAGGAGCTGAAGTCCTCGGCACCCAGGTTCAAGCCTACAGCCACTGTCCTGGAATCTCTGTGTGCCCACTGTTTATCTACGGTTGGGGAATACAGGCCAGCATCTCTTGGAGCCTTGCAAAGACCCGATGTCTAAGCCAGACCTAGATACGCAGACCCGGGTGGAGAACACCAGGCGTGTGAACTCCCGGCAAACTCTGGCTCACGCTTCTATGACACACTTAGCGAGCAAATGTTCATCAGGCCTACTCTGTGTGGGACACTGTTCTGGGCACTGGGACATTCCCAAGGGACACACAGCTCTGTCCTTGTGGAGTGAGAAGCCAGATAAACCAGAGAAGAACTGTGTGCAGGCACATGAGAATTCCAGGTGCTGACGGACTGGGCTGTTAAGACGCTTTCTAAGAGGGGACACCTGAGTGGACACAGGACACAAAGGTGTCAGTCTGGTCAGACTTGGTGTTCGAGTGTTCCACAGTGGAGCAGATGTCCTTATGTGGAAGGGAGGGCCCTTCTCCATGAGCTATGGAATTCACGCTTCTGCCAGCACCCCTTACATTCACAAGGCGCCCATGGTGATCCCTGTCATGTCCAAACGGTGCCTAGCCATTTGAGGCCAACAGACATTGACACGGTCTCTCTACCCTTCAGGAAAGTCTACAGGCGACTGGGCTATGGGGAAACTAGAAAGTGTTTGATGGGATGAAGGAAGGGAGCGGCGTCTATTAAACTAACCCTACACCTAACAGGTAGGGAAACTGAGTCTCAGAGAGAAGTATACTGCTTAGATGTGGCCTGCTTTGAACGGGCATGGGGACAAAGACCCTCACTGCCCTCTCAAAGTTGTCACCACCACCAACCCCTTGCGCCAAACCTACACCAAGTCTCTGCCACTCTCAGTTGCTCTCTGTGTAAATAGCTCGTCCTGCCCATTCTGGCCATGGTACAAGCCTGGGACACACCCAGGGCACCTCCACAACTCCCCCAGTTTGTGAAGATGGGGATGTCCTTTCCTCTCACGGTACCAAAACTACCCAGACAGAATGATACCAGATAAGGCTATGGAGTTTGAAGTCTGGTGGGATCTGGAATCTCGCCTGTAGGGAACATAGGTCCCAGTGATCCACCACCGCTCAGTTACATCAAGAAAGAAAATAGGACAGAGTTGGGTTGGAGTGGCTGACCCACATACCCAGAGAGAGAGAGGGCAGATGGGCGTCTTCAGATGTCCCTGCTCAGGAAAAGCTGGGTCACTGGTCAGTCCGTGGACAGACAAGTGAAATCGATTTCTAGTGTGGCGATTGGCTTGTGGAGAGTTGTCCCTGGTTCTACCTTTGGGGGAAGGCCTGGAAGCCAGCCTGTGTGGCCTTGGCTCTTCTGGACACTTGGAACCAGCGGCTTCCCTCTCGGAGCTGAGAGTCCTGCTCAGTCTGTAAAAGGTTTGCCTGGAGTTTGATCTCCAAAACTCATACAAAATAAGGTAGGCATAGTGGCCCACATTTGCAATCCCAGCGCTGGGGAGGCAGAGACAGGTGGGTTCTTAGGGCTAACTTAGAGCTCTCCTTAGTGAATTCCACACCAGTCAGAGACCCTGTCTCCAAAAGAGATGGATGACTCATTCCTCCCCGAGGAACGACGCCCCAGACTGTCCTCTGGCTTCCCCACACATGTCAGCTTCACATGCAGGAACACACACACAAAGCGTGTGAAGACACAAGCCCTGGAAGGTGTCCAGCAGGATACAATTCTCACACTGGCTTACTCAAGTCCAGAGGTCACCCTCATTGCTCTGTGACGAGACTGTTGTTTACTGTCCCTAAGATGATCTGAGGACAGTTCTTCCTATTCCTAAACACAAGAATTCTCTAGAAAAAGCCTTGGAAAGGAAAGCCAGGGGTGGGGGTGGGGGAGCAACATGAGAGAGCCCCAGGACCTAGGGATTTTGCGTGGTTTCCTTTTCCAGCAGTGTCCTGGCAGTGGGCAAGCGCTCTGGTATGGTAACCAAGGTGAGAAGTAGGGAGCCTGCCTTACCCCACGCTGCCAGTGGCCCTCTTAGAAGAGGCAGACCCTCAGCCCCGCCCCTGCCTCTACAAGGCCACAGGATGCAGGTCAGGGTGGACTGCACCATCTCAGTGTTATAAACACTCACTGACGGCCAAGCAAGATTCTCAGGCTTGAGTGTGCTCTTCCGGTCATTGGTCCCAGTGCCCCCTGGCTTGCCAGATCCCACTCCACGATCACACAGAGGTTGTTCACCCTCATAGATGCTGGCGTACTCCCGTGGCTACCGCACCCTAGTAAAGACGCTTTCCCTGGCCATCCTTAAATGGCCAAGGGCTGCCTTGAGGCTGGGCCCATCTTTGGAAGGGCCCCATCATTCCTCCCGTCTTTGGGATCCACATGATGAAGTCTGCAGTTGAGAAGACAGCCCCCAGTCTTTCAGTTCAGTCAGCATCCATCACTCCACAGGTAACTGCTGAGCATCCACCATCTTCCCCTGGCCTCCGCAGGTACACACACACACACATTAAGAAAAGAGACTAGAACTGGACAGTGATCCCAAGCACAGCCATGGACCATAGGAATATCTGATTCAGCCCTTTGTGGGTTGTCTGAAAACAGGTCATGCTCTTCCCACATCCCAGACGCGGAAGCAGGGCAAACAGCAAATCCACCCTGCCAAAGGCAGGCTGCTGGCAACACACACACACACACACACACACACACACACACACACACAGAGAGAGAGAGAGAGAGAGAGAGAGAGAGAGAGAGAGAGGCTCAGCAGTGGGGTGGTAAGGTGGTGTCTAGCAGAGCCTGGTATGCAATCAGCAGATATTCTGGACATCTCAGGGAGTCCACACAGCAGAATCCTCCTCATGCATCCTTCCAATCTCCTCTGTTCTGACCCCCCATCCTCTCTCTCTTGTCTCTAAGGCTCTGGACAGCCTGCGATTGGCTTGGCCTGCCCATGGCGGACCAGAAGGGCCAGCCTGCCCGTTTTCTAAGAACGGGTGACCAGCAGAGGCTTATGTAACTTCCACCGGGCACAGCAGATGGTACGCCGGTTCACGTGCCAGCCAAGCCGGAGCTGATGCTAACCTGCCTTGACATGGCACCCGGTCTCCTCTGCTCGTGAGCACAGGGCACATGCCAGGGCGTGGGGGCATGGAGAGGTGTGGAAAGTGGCCCAAACATTCGTCATTCAGCGCACATGGCCCAGCCAGGCCAGCGGGGAACCAGGGCTACTCAGTCACCAGCAAGCAGGTTCCAGCCTTGTAAGAAGGGGACATGGTATCTCTCTCGCTGCCCCGCTTTTGGGTCAGTACAATCCCTGGGTCACAGCCTCTGGGGGTTCAGACAACAGTTTCCAAATCAGGGACCTCTCTGCAAGTTGCCTAGCTTTGCCCAACTCAGTTTTCCGTTTGTTTGTTTCTTTTCCTGGTGGGTTAAACAAGAGTCCAGGAGGGACTGTTATCCCAGGGTCACACAGAGACTTGGCCTTCGAGCCAAAGCTTCCAAGCTCTGGAGAGTCTTGTAATAATACGGGCTCCCCCACTGATAACCCCTGGGATCTATCTGTGAATGACTTCCTGGGCCAGCTAGAATCCTATCCAAGACGGCTCCAAGAACCCCCCTAGAGAGGGAGGTATGGGTAGATTCCCTCCCTTCAATGAAGCTGCCTCTCCCACTACACTTTCCCAATCAGCAACCCTCAGGCCGACCACTGCAAGACAGGAGAGACCAAGGCTCAGGGAACTAACTGCACCTAGAGATGGAGCCAGGACTTGAACCTGTGTTTTCTGACTCCAGGGTGGACCCTGCTTATTTGGTTAGAGGAAGGAGAGAAAGAGGCTGCCTGACGCTACCCAACAGATCCTCTTTGAGCCTGAGATTAGAACCAGGTTTCCAGTTTTTCTCCAGGCTTTTTTTTTCCCTGCTGTTTCTCTCTCTCTCTCTCTCTCTCTCTCTCTCTCTCTCTCTCTCTCTCTCTCTCTCTCTCTGTGTGTGTGTGTGTGTGTGTGTGTGGAATGGGGGAGTGGAAGGACTTGAGGGGAGGGGAGAGGAGAGGGAGAAGAGGAGAGGAGAGGAGGGAGGGAAGACCAGACCAAGTCAAATTGGCAAGCCAGGAAATGTGAAGCCAGATGAAATTTGCAGCAGAGGTCAACACGTCCAGCAGCCCTGGCTGTTTAAGCTGCCAGACAGGAGTTCAGATCAGCCTGTGACTCCTGGCAAGGGCCAGTGGGTACCCAGCTGTGAGACTGGTAGCTGAGCCAGGCATCTTGCAGCCTCAGCCAAGGGCCTGGGGATATTTATCTCCGAGGAATGCTCTTGAATATCAGTGCGGGATGCACCATGGGCGGCCGTGAGCAGCCTGACCCTGCAGCCAAATCTCCTATGCTCCCAGGGCCCCACTCCTGCCAAGAAGCTAGGTAGGGGCAGTTGCTGTGGAGGGTTGAGCCTGGACTCAGCCCCTGGCCCTGCGCCTCCCCGCATGCTGCTTAGTCTGCACCTGCTGCAGGCCGCAGAGCCAATGTCCATGCAAGGGCCACTCTGTGCAGCTCCAAACAGTGATCAGTGGGCTTGGGCATGCAAATCGTATACAGCTTTATTTTTGAGATACAGTCGTATGCAGCCCTTGGTGGCCTGGAACTGGTTATGTGCACCAAATTGGCCTTGAACTTAGGATATTCCTGCTTCTGCTTCCAGAGCCCTGGGGTTTACAGGTGTGTGTCACCATGCCTGACCAAACGCAAAGGTTTTACAGCCTACTACGAGTCTGGTCTGCTCTCCGCTACCCACACAACAGGGACCAGGACGCCTAGGCACAAAACTTCATTAATTCCTTGTGGCTTTGTTAGACTTACGGAACAAATTCTTTCTCACCCAAGGGCTCCCGACCACCTAGCACTTAGCACTTACTGTGCCTACTGGTACTTAGCACTTACTTTTGTTAAGTGCTTAGTAAGAAGAGACTCAAGACAAAGCAGAGTGGCTGAGCATCTCTTACTCTCTCTGGTTACTCATCCAGGCTGACAGGCACCGGTCAGAGCTCCCTCCTGGCCAGTGGCGCCTGCAGTTTCTGTCTCACTTAGCAGCTGCCTCACATCTGACACTATCAGGTTCCCCCACCACTTCTGATCACACAGTGACCAATGTCATCACTAACAGCCCTTTTCCCATTGCTATCTCCTGGTCATTTCAACCCGTCCCCTCAACAAGGCAAAGGGACACAGGTGTGACGGTACTACTCCCTGTGACCCCACCACCTCTGGTCACCACTGGCTTGGCCTCTGCCCTTCTGTGTTACAAAATGACTTGCAGGAGACTTGGAACAACTTTCCTGGCATTTGTGATTCAACTTCTCATAAGCTCTCCGTCTCGTCTCGCGCTAGGTGCCGAGGCCCCCGGGGTTGGGGCAGCCGGGCGCCTGATAGCATTACCAGTCACTTTGCTTCAGCTCCATCTCTTGATGCTGCCAGTAATGCCTCCGGGCGCCACACAGGGCCTCTGGGGGATTGCCTGACTAGTGGGTGATCAGAGCTGGAGATGCCTCTGAGCTACCAGGCAGCTGGGTGGCCACCAGAAGCAGAAAAGCGGGTCTCTTTCCTGCCACCACATCTCCCAGTTCTCCCACCAAGGGGGATGCTGCCACCAGGGGCTCTGTCCCTTGTTCTCCCACAGAATCAGGAGAGCAAGGCCCATTCCCCTACCAGAGCTTGGCCCAAAGATGCAATAGGGAAAGGCAAAGAGCGGAGGCGAAGGGTTTCAGAGGGCCACAACTGGGAGCAGATTCTGACACGTGGCTCGCCAGGGAATTAAGTGCAACAAAAGGCTAACAACCTGGCCCAGGAACTGGACCAAAATACATCCTTTAGGCTCCCAAGCCATGGGCTCTTTGTTCAACGCTGAGCAGAGACCTCAGGCTCCAGTCGTCTTCTGAGTCAGACAAATCTGCAGGGCCTTCCTTGTGGGACCGTGAATGTCTTCCCCTCCACCCCCACATGCAACAGCTCCTCCAGGCATTCCCCTCCACTGCTGAGCCAGCAAGGGGTACTCAAGAGCCACCCTTCTCTCCTCCAGGAAGCCTTTCCTGACCCCAGGTCCCCAACACACACTTCCTGCTGTTTCTAACCTGATGGTGTGACCTGTATCAAGTGCACAGCTGGGCTGGGGTTCCTGTGACCACTGTGTGCTAGGAACCCTCACTTCTGCCCTAAACTCAGCTTCCCTTACTCCCCAAAGTGAATAGAATGGAGCCAGAGTCAGGTTATCTGTCTGTACTGTTAGAACCGCTATAGACCCCGTAAGCCTTGGTGGATTTCTTCCTTCCTTCAGTCTCCTGAGCCCCCTTAGCACCCGGGGCTCTCTGTCTTTAAGGCAAGAGATGCTTACGGAGCAGGGAGAGTGAACTTTAAGTCCTAGAAGGTAATTTATAGCCAGGCAAACAGAGAGAAAGAGACAGACACAGAGACCCAGGGCCGCATAATGCACACATGGGCATCCCGGTCAATAAATCGACTTTCAGGACGGGCCTCTATAAACGCAAATGAAGTGAAGTGGTTCTGGGTCCTTGGTAGCTCTGCCTCCTGCTAACTGTAGGAAACCCCACAGGCCTTAAAGATCTACCTTCTACCTCTTCTAGACTCCAAACACAGACAGGGAGGGAGAGTAGTCAACCCTGACCCGGAGAGGGAAAGGAGATCGCCCAGGGTCATTCAGCAGAGGAATAAACAGTGAGACTCAGTCTCAAGTTCAAGGCCCGGGAGGGGCTGGGCCTCCAAGCCCTGAGGCTCCCTGACTCCCCTTCCCTTTCTGAGCTTGCCAACAGTGTGAGCGGCCACCACATGCTAGGCACCCCGCATAAGTCTTCATTACTTCGGGAACACCAGCTCATATGACCTCAAAACAATTCTATGAGGACGTTACAACCTGTATCTCACAGAAGAGGGAACCGAGGCACGGGCAGTTAATTGAGCCAGTAAATGACACTTGGGATGGTGATGGGGTGCAGGGGGTGGGGAGGACTATGTTAGCCTTCTCGGAATCCCAGCTGGCCATGTCAGGGCCCCTACCTGGCAGCCAAGGCCCTAGGGACTGGCCCCTGCAGAGAAGGCATCAGAGGAGGTATGTGAAGAGGGGCTTAAGGGTGAGGATGGCAGACAGGGAACTCTCCTCTAATGCCCCAACAGGATGCCACCCCAACTTGCTAGGCTCCACCCTTTTCTAAGAGACACAGAGAGGCGGGGATAGAAGAACCCTTTCCGCCCCTGCCCCAGGTTCTACTTTGAGCCAGAGGCACTTGGAGGGACATCCTCAAGGCTCCCCAGACCTGGAGGGGGGAGGGGTGGGGGCGGGGGCGACTGGTGGTGGAGGCCTGGTCATCACTGCCTCTAAGAAGGTTCAGGCTTTTAGGGTTTTTCTGCTGTTGCCCTCCTCTGTAGTCTTCCTGCAGCATCCAAGATGTGAGGAGCCATTTTGCATTTTTTTTGGAATGGACGTCAGGGTTCCTCCTAGACAGGGTTAGGGCTTCTGTGACTGATCTGGGCCCAGCCTGCCTCTTCAGCTTTCCAGGAGTGTTATCTACCTCCCAAACGGGGTTCTCACAGGCATGATGTGTCCCCTACAGAAAAGGGGTTTTGCAAACTATGAAGTGCTATGCACAGTGAGCTGGGGTGTGAGCCTCCTCAAACATGACATCTCATCTAAGAGTAGAAGGGAGATCCTCAGTGTGGGCACAGATGGAAAGGACAGGGGGAAGCGCCACCGCATGCTCCCTCAGCGGGGTGTGCTCAGGTGTGCCCATGTGGGCGCCGATGTCCAAGCCCAGCCACACCTCCCAAGACCCAAGCGCAGCAAGTTCCTTCCCCAGAAAACTTCAGAGACCTCCCTGAGCGAGATGGGCTGCGGGAGCCAGTGAGGTGGGAGGGTAAGTCTTCACATCATACCCCCATACCCACCCTGCCCCCCAACCATGCTCTGGGTGAACTGGGGCTGGGGGAGGGGCACAGGACACTCATCTCAGCTTCCTGGACCAACAGGCCTTGCTCCTGGGCTACTATGAGTAACCTTTCTTGGTCCTTCTAGGGCAAAAGGCTTCACTCTCAGCTTCCTGGTCCCAGCCTTCCCCGGGAAGGTATCCGAGCCACGCCTTCCCAACAATAGGTTCTGACCCAGAGCCCAGCAAGACAGCCGGAGGGCTTCTCTAGCCTTGCAGGGCAAATGGCAGGTCCGGTCCTGAAGAGGATTCCCCAACGAGATACAGTGGATGGAGCTTCCCAGGCCTTTCATGATTCATTACACACACCTAGGTATACCCAAACAAAACGTACCACGCCTATATGACATTGCACACCCCCACATGCTCAAACAGCCACACAGCCGCACACACGCCACACCCTCCCATACAAAAGGTGGAAACCACAGCACACTCTGGTCCTCCTGCACACTTTGCCTACATACACACACACACACACACACACACACACCACTCACACACCTAAGAGCGAAATAGCATCCCCCCCACCCCTCTCCCCGAACACCATTCCACCTGCCACCCTCCCACAGCACGTTCTCACAAACACTCCTCAGCGCACAATCTCACACCCACAGGTCCGCCTTGCTGGAGCCGGGGAAGTTGTGATGTGCTGGGGGCACCTTGGGGGTGCTGAGAAAGAGGGGCGTCGGAAAGGAGCGGGGCGGAGTGCTCAGTGGTTAGTTAAGCGGCACCGCGGAGCTCCGAGGACTGGGCAGACCCACATCGATCTAGATTAGGTGGGGATAAGGGAGTGAGGCAGGACCCAAGGAACAGGAGAGCTTTGATGGAGGGTGGTTGGTAGTTGGTGACACCAGGTGACTGAACTGAATCCAACCTCCAGAGATGCTAATCAGGCGGTTTTGTAGAGAAGGGGAAAAACAGGAGCTCCTAGCAGCCCAGAGCTTTGGGAGGGGGAAACGACACAAAGGGGGGGGGGAAGACAGCTGATTTATGCCTGCACTTCAACAAATGTTTTCCCTGCCATTAGCCTCGGGAAGCCTAGGAGCCAGAGGAAGGCGCGTGGGGGGTGGGGACCTGTGGCTTAGGGAGCTCAGTCTGGGCTTGTCTGCCCGCGGGCTGCAGCGGAGTTCCGTTCCGATCCACAGCCTCCAGATCCTGCGATCCACATTTGGCATGTCAACAAGCTCCCTGGGAACAGCCGGCTTCGGAGTGCCAGTCTTCTCCCAAAAGGCTTTAGGAGGGGCTCACTTGTTGCCCTAGCTCACCAAAATGGCCCAGGTACCGGGAAGTGGGGGAGAGAGCCCCCTCCCCCGGGCGCCGTGCCTGTACAGGATCCAAAAGGGCAGGAGGTGGCGCTCCAGTCCAGATTTCAGGACCTGGCCAATCCGGAGGGGAGCAGGGTTCTCGGTGCTTTCGGACTCATGCTTTTTTTTTTTTTCCCTGAATGATTCTCATTATGGTATTCTAAATTTCCTTTAAAGGGGGGGGGGGGCAAGCACAGCCCTCACTTGTTTGGGTTCATTCTGCCTTCACAGCTTTAATGACTCCATTTGTGGAAGCTGTTTAGGAAGCTGGTGGAGAGGCGGAGGAGAAGGATGCCAGCAGAGGAGCCAGCTCAGGCCTGGCAGCAGCCTCTCCCTTCCCCCTGGAGGCCATCTGCCTAAGCAGCAGTTTCTCTGGGCCCGTGGCCACCAACCTAACCTCAACTCGCAGCCCAGAACCCAACCCCTTGCCACTTTCCTGCAGACCTGAGCTTCTGTTTGCCCCGCTGCTACCTAAAACCCTACTCTGGCCGGTTAGCCGCCCCCCCCCCCGGGGGGGCACTAATTAGTGGTCACTCAGGGTCACCAACCTTGCCGCCCAGTACCTGGGATGGAAGGGATACACCTCACCCTGCTTGCCCCCCAAAGTCCAGGGCAGCCCATAGACATTGGGGTGACTCAGGGAAAGGAGGTTGGAGAACCGAAATCTCATACTAGCCCCGAACCAACAAGAATGGGGTCATGGTGGCTTTCACCCAAGCATTCCATAAGCAAACTAGCAGGGACAGTTGGGTCCCCAGCTCTACAAACGAATGTGACCCTGTAAAAGGTGGCCATCAGGCTCAGCAGGCCATGAGCCTAGGCCACCGGTGACCTATGTTTTGCTACAGCCAGTGAGTGTCCTTGGTGAGCATCTACCTGGTCTTGGGGGCCCCTATGCCCAACCCTTTGCTCTGGCTGTGTTCTGTTGATCAGGACTCTTGTTCCCCCAATAAACCCTCTCTCCCCATTCTTGCTACAACTCCAGTGAAGTCCGACTGCCAAAAGGATCCTACCCAACTTAAGTGGCACCTCAACTGCATTCAGCATCCTGAACCCAGGGAGGCTGCCGGCCTTCAAGTGAGGACGGAGGGATGAAGGAGGCTGAAACAATAGCTAAGGAAGGCCCTTGAGCCCTGAGTTCGAATCCTGTCTCTGCCAAGCTCTACCCTGTGACCTTGGGCAACTCCAAACACTTTTCCCAAAGCTCCAGCAGTTAAAAACCAGGGGAGTTGCTAGGTCCTGCAGAATTCCCCATTGTGTGTGTGTGTGGGGGGGAGGGGATGGACCAGAGCAGAGAGATTCCAGGAGAAATTCCTCCCAGGCAGTTGTACTTCCGAGTTAATGAGAAAACCCATTAAGACACTTGACTTTCCATTTGTTTAAGCGAGATGGGTGCTCGCTTCAGTGCCAAGGGAGGGAGCAGAGGGTGAAGGCACCAACCAGAGCCACACAAGCGGGACCAGCTCAGACACTAGGAAAACTCCCTCTTTAATTGCACCTTTAAAAGACTGATCAAGAGCTCTCTATGCTGGCTCAACTGTCCCAGCCAGAGGCCTTGGAAGGGCTGCAAGAGTCGGGTGGGGTAGAAGGAGGCTCCCACAGCCTCCCAGTGCCTTTGAAGTAGCCTCTCCCGGCCAGCCACTTGCTGGTTGGTGTCTTCCAAAGGGTCTGCGCGGTTCTAGGGGTCTGGTTTTGATTTTTCCATCATCAAACGTTACGTATTAAAAAAAAAAAAAAATCTCAACACTCTCAAGGAGCTGACTACCAGATTCTCAGGAGAAAGGAGGGATATACCTGCACTTTGGAGCCTCCCCCAGTAATCTCTCCTGCCTCAGCAACAAACCTCAACACAGCCAGGTGGAAGGGTGCCGAAGGACAGCTCTCCCACCCCACCCCACCCTACCCCACCCCACCCCATAGTCGAAGTTGGCCTAGCTAACATAAAGGAGCCCAGCATCCTAGTCAGAAATCTGTGTGAAGAAGACAAGATGTGGGGAAAGCCTGAGCTCTGGCCTCACTTTTCCCCATCAGTGAAATGGGAACAGGAGGGAGTCACTGGAAAACAAAACAAAACAAAACAAGAGCACTGCAGTAGAAAGATGCTTTGTGCCTGTGGCATTGGGGAAAGCAGGCCGTGTGGGAGGAAGAGGCTCTCCATCCAGAAGGTAGGTTCCTAAGGGAGGCATATTCTGGGCAAAGGAAGGCTGCAGGCAGACCCCAGAAGCTGGCCCTTCTCCAGACTAGTGGGCAGGAGGCCCCCGCCGTGCTCTGTAATGAACACAATTCCAACACCGCTTCTGCTCGCTGGTGAGAAATCAAAGCTGGGTATTAGAGACCATTTCTGACTGGGTACCGTTCATGCCCAAATCCATCAAAGCCCTGGGCCTGGGGTTTCTTCCGGGGTAGACGGGGGTTGAATGCTTTGTTAAGCAGAAAATGCGGGGCCGTCTCCAGCATTCCTGGCCCAGCCCACCCACCTGGAGAACTATGGGCCCAGCAGTCCCATTTTTCTCCAAATGGAGCCCCACCCCCAGTAACCGTGGTATCTATTCCCGATCCCACTACCCTGCTGATAAATATGGGGGAAAAAATGTTTCCCAAGATGCAACCTGGCCCACGTGCTACTTCTGAAGATTTCACTCTAGCCTCCAATCATCCCCAGACACTCTTAAACAGAAACTAACACCCAATCCGGGCCATCCCACGCCTAAGCGCACCCTTTAAAACAAGGATGGTCGTTTAGCGTGCCTCCTCCCCTTTTCCATCATTACCTTCCAACTTCAAAACACTGCTTTAAATACCCGAGTCTGCCCAAATCATAATTAACTCGGATCAAATGATTGAGTGTTGTAACTTTACAGCACAAAGCTTGGGGAGAAATAAAAAGTGGGGGGATGTGTTAAAAGCAAGCTCCGGCCGTGGGAATCGTTCGTTACAGAGGAGGGACCTTTAGCTAAGGAAGAAAGAGAGGTGGGGAGGAGGAGAGTGCGGATGCCATCATCACTGAGGGGGGTGGGGTGGGGAGAGGTGCGTCAACTCAATACTTTCTGCTAGTTTCCTTTTCCCATTCTTAGCCTTTGCCCAGGGAGGTCTTTGTCTAGAGTGGCCCTCCAGCCCCCACATCAGCTCAGGGAGTCGATTCACCCTAACGGCAGTTCACCTGCTTGGGTACCAGAGAGGTTGGTGCCGAGTGTCTACTTTTCCTCCCAAGGAAGACGCAGCCCACTTTGCAACGCCCAGCCGAGCTACTACAGAGCCAGCAAGACACTTCCATTTTCGCGGTGAGAGAGGAGAATCGGGGACTTTATAAACTTAGGAGTCCGCCAAACCCTCTTAAGAGCATCTTTACTGGGTCCAAGTGCAGTGCAGAGGCGAGCTAACCTGGTCTAAACCTCCGACACTGAGAATACCAATAACCTATTGAAAATAGGCAAAGTGACAGGAGACACATTACGCCCCTCCACTCTCTGCCAACACTCACCCCAAAACAATCCACCAACCACGAAACCTTTTCATACCCGCCCGCGTCGCACCTCCGGAGATCAGGGTGTACAGGACTCGGCCCCTCCCCCTTCAATAGCTAAAGCCTTCGGGCCTTGGCTCCCCAAAGGCCGAAGGGAAGAAGCGCTTTCAGGGTTCCGCAGTATCCTGCGCTCTCTCTCCGCGACCCTCAGAATGCTGCGCGTGCAGCCCGCGGGAGCGTGTACTCAGACTTAAGTTGCGGGCGAACCGCAGAGAACACACACCTGGCCCTGGTAGCGACAGTTTTTCCGTGACAGTCAGGGGCCACTTGGAAATGAATCAGACCCCATTCCACGGGAAGCAACTATCCCTTGGAGGCAGGAGCAGGGAGCTTCGAGCTTACGTGGCACCCCAGGTGGCCACGCGTCGCCCCCTCTCCTGGGCACCGAAGCTGCCTTTTAACTTGGGCGCGTCCACGGCGTTCTCGGAGCGCAGTGACTCCGCCAACTTGCAGTTGGACGCTGAGACGCGCCAGGACCGCATCCCAGTGTCCCACTCCCTCTCGCACCTACCTGCTAGGCTCGGTGTCGGATCCCAGCAGAGCAGCAGCGCCAGTAACAGCGCGCTCCGCACCCCGCTCCGGGCCCTCATGCTCCTGTTGCCCGGCCCGGGCGCCTCTCCCTCGGGGTTCTTTCCCGGTCCCCAGCCTCGCCGCCTTCGCCTTCGCCTCGCTGTCCTCGCAGGCGCCCGGCAGCGCCAGCCCGTGCCCTCCGTCGGCGCAGAGGCAACCGCGCAGCGCCGGGAGGCCGCCCGGAGACTCGGAGCGCTCCGGGAGTCGGACGCCGCTGGAGATCCCGGCTCTGGTGCGCCCTTTCCGCGCTCTCCCGCTGCGAGCGCCGTCCGCGCCCTGCTCCGAAGTTGTGCGATCCCAGTGGAGTGCGCTCAGCGGCGCTCGCAGCGGCCGCGCCGCGAAGTCTGTCCGATTGGGGTGTGTGCTCCCCTCCGCGCCCTGCCGCTCCCCGCGGCTCGGCGCCCTCGCCCGCACTGCCGCCGGCCACAATGCCCAGCGCCGCCGCGCGCTCGCTAGAGTCAGCGGGCCGGGGCGGGGCCTCACGAGATAGGAGGCGGGGCCTGGAGGACGGGGGCGGAGCCACGGGGCCCAGCGAGGGGGGTACCCTACCGCTGTGTAGGCGCGGCCGAGCTGGGGCCTTATCAGAGGGGATCCTTGAAGAACGCAGGATCCAAAGCACCGGAAAACCGGTCCGCTGAAAGCGGTGGAGTCTACCGGATTTTCTTTCCAAAAATAAAGGAAATAAACATTCGTGCACTTCTTAGCTTGGATGTGAATCAGCTTTCGCTTTTGATTCGGTCTCAAAAGGAGATGGGGGCTGTTTAAGAAAAAATGTCAAACACTGAAGTCCTGGTGGAGCGGGGGATGTAGGTGGGGAGTTCCAGCTGTGGATATTTGGGAATGAGTTAGGATCGTGATTGGTTCTGTTTTTCTCCTCGACCCAGGACAGAACTCTTTACGTGGGATCCGGAAGGATGGCTCATCCTAGGATATGGTGAACCCGTCCAATTGAATAAAAGGACGTGTGTGGGGAGGGGACCTGATGCTGTGTTTGGCTCCGTGCACAAACTTGGTTCTGCTCCTTAAGCGTGTGACCTTGAAGGAGCTGCTTAGCTGTCTCCATCACTGTCACCTGTGAAATGGGGGAAGAATGGTGTTAGCTGTCTCTTAAGGGATTGAGGAGCAGAATGTGGGAAATAGGAAGAAAGTGGCGTCCCTTCCCAAGGTTCTTGAGGGAAGTCCTCGTCACCGGAAGGTGGGCCTATAAGCTTATGTGACCAGGGGAGACCTGGGAGATATCTGTGCATCCGCTCACAAGAAGCTCACAGCACTTCCATGTGGCAGCCCACTAATGGGCTAATTCCACAACGCTATGAAGAAGCAGCCCTGTAGCCCTTATCGGCTGACCTCCCAAGCTTTTCCTCTTTGCAGATCTGGAACAGCCCTCTTCTTCAGGAAGAGAGCAGCGCAGCCAGATTCTGAAGTCTGGTGGGAGGGTGGGAGGTATCCAAAAGAACCTAGTATTCCCAAGTTATTCCTAGATTGGAGAAGAAAGGGTTTGGGAGCCAGAGTTGCTGGCTAGAAGGTTGGTGGTATGAGGGCAGAGAAGCAAGAAGATCCATCCTAGCTGTGTTTGGGGGAGAGGGAGGCAATGAAATCGGGATTTCTGGACACCCTTCTATCCCAACGCCACAAAATGAAGACTAGAGATCTGTAGGAGGCTGTGGCTATAGGTGACGCCCCACATCATGGCTGGCCACCCAGGCCCAAGGAGGGTGAATCCTGGTGGAGTGAACGCCCAAAGCAGGACTTTGGTTTCTGTGGGCAAAGGTAAACGGGCTATTTTTATCCTGGCCTGGAACAGCATGAGCAACAGTAGTGGCTGAGCACACCCTGCCTGTTCCACCCATTCCAGCCCGCAAGCATGCAGCGATACACGCCCCTCGGACAGTTACACATACCTGCAAAGGAACACACAAGTAAATACACAACAGAGACGCACAGGTGCAAGATGACCTTTCCTGAAACACCCTGTGTACAAACAGACATCCACCTCGAAAAACACCCACAGACCAAAGCCCGTGAGAGCAAAAACCCCAAACATAGCTCCAGGCGCACACACAGAGACATCTGACTGGAAAGGCAAACAGATATTTGGGTATTTAAAGACTGGCAGGAAACACCCGCGGATGCCTGGGTACCAACACTCACATCCCATGCTCAGACTGGAGACCCAGCCGAGGTCAAGGGTGCTGTGCCTGAGAGCTCAGTAGATGCTGCAGGCTCACACTCCCCCGCTGGGATAATGGGGTTTTTCTGTAGATGTTGCTTGATTCCTTCTGGGAAGAAAGGGGTGCAAGAATAATAAGTATGTCCCCGTCTTCCTACCTAGCCCCTACCCACCCTTCAGTCTGGGAAGCTCTATTTTAAAAAGGCAAAGTCGACTTTATTCTAATTAACTCACAAATAAAAGCATCACGCAATTAGCTTACGGCAGCCACTCTAACCCTTGTGCCATTGCTTCTGGGCTCTATCTCTGTGAACATCTCTGTATTTAGAATGTCAAGTCTGAGGGCATGGGGCTTCCTTGGGGCTCTGCACTTTTACTGTCAAGTACGGTTTTTATTCTCTCTCTCTCTCTCTCTCACAGAGTGGAAGCTAGATTAAAAACAAACAAACAAACTAACTAACAAACAAACAAACAGATTCATGGACTGGAGAGATGGCTCAATGGTTAAGAACACTGTCTCTTTTCCCAGAGGTCTTGGGTTCAATTCCCAGCAACCAAGTGGTGGCTCACAACCATCTATCCTGGGGTCTGGTGCGCCCTCTTCTGGTAATCGGGTGTATATGCAGATAGAGCACTCTATACATAAAATAAATAAATCTTTTAAAAAGGATTCATTCATGCGGTCCTGGCGCACGCCTTTAATCCGAGCACTCGGGAGGCAGAGGCAGGCGGATTTCTGAGTTCGAGGCCAGCCTGGTCTACAAAGTGAGTTCCAGGGCAGCCAGGGCTATACAGAGACCTTGTCTTGAAAAACCGATAAATAAATAAATAAATAAATAAAAAAAAAAAAAAAAAAAAAAAAAAAAAAAGGATTCATATTCTTTTATGACTGTTTGTCCTTTTGTCTCTTCCATCTTTCTCCATTAGCCAATCTCTCCAGTCTTAACGTCTGCTCACGGAGGTCTGTCTCTTTGGAACTAGGGTCAGCCCTTTGAAGGAATCTCCTGTATCTCCCCTGGCTGTACTTGTGTTAAATCTCAGGGAGAGTGTTTTTCATCCACCTGCAGCGAGCCCCAGTGCTCCCCAACCCCCGTAGTCCAGGGAACCTCATCTTTGGTCCTCAACTGGGAATGACCACTTCCCTCCCATGTGTAAGGCCCCACAGCCCTAGCGGCAACACAGTGGAGATGTACAAAACTTTCCAGAAGCATCGTCAGACCCTGTGCCTTGGCGCTCAGTCAGGGCAGGGGGAGGGGGGCGCTACTTCTAGTTAAGCAAGAGCAAGGATTGCCAAGGCTGGCCTCCGTTTTTTCCTATTTATCATGGCATGTCAATACAATTTCCTGTACACAGTCAGATGCATTAGGAGGAGAGAGAAAAAGAGAGGCTGTTGATCCAAAGCCTACAATGGCCATGAGGAGTTTCAACGCTCCACCTGCATGTCTTGGAGGCTTATGCGGCAATGTCCGGGGATGTACCGGGAGTAGGGCATCTTTAAGGCTGGAGGCAGGAAGCCTTTGTTGGGGCACAACTGCTTTGAAAGCTTGGGCCAGTCTTGACCCTTAATGGTGGCTGCAAATGCTTCATGACCGGACAACTAACTCTTAACAAGATAGCGTGTAGGACTGGACGGTGGACCCCAGCGGATGGGTGTAGGCCCCAGGTCCCCGCCCAAACCACTGCTCCCATCGTGACTCCCTGCTGTTCTTACCTGCTTGCTGAGAGATCTTACTTAACCTTTCCGGGCTTCAGTCCCCTCCGTTGTAAAAAGGAAATAATCACCACTTCTCAGGACTAAAAGGAATGTGCGTGCTTACTCTGAGCTAGCTGAGTAACAGCTACCTATTTCGTAACAGTTATGACTTGAAAGCAGCCTTTGGGGCTCCCTGAAACAGTGGCTAGCAGCTTGGACCAGGCATCTCCAGCACTGGCCATGCTCGCGGGTGCCACTAGGCGGCGCACTGCAGCCTCAGCCTCCTTGGCGCCGCAGCAGGCAGAGTAGGTTATGGGACTGTCACTGTCCACTCTTCTGGGACCCTCCCAAGAGAGATTTCTCTCCCCTTGGTGATGGAAGTCGGGGGTATGCGGGATTGTGAGTGGGAATAGCTGAGAATAATGTTCACGAGGCTTCTCCTGATTAGTCCGGGACAGAAGGACCCTAAGTCAGTTGTAAGCTGCAGAAAGGAAGTGTCTATGGTTGAAGTCCTTCAGTTGGCAATAATATTAGCGTATTAAATGCGGATCCTGGCCTAACTCCTAGCACATGCTAACCACACACATGGTAGGTGCTGTGGGGGACCCCATTCACAGATGAAAGCAATGAGACCCAGATAGTAAGTTGAGGGCAATGAGAAGTCCCACCCTGATGGAGTGGATCACAAGCTGGAACTTACCTTTTAAAAAAAGTGAGATGAGGGACCAGAGAGATGGCTCAGCCAGTAAAGTGCTTGCTGTAAACCCAGGAAGACCTGAGTTCAGATCCAGACACCCAGTAAAACCCAGGGTGGGGTGAGTCCTGTCAATCGCAAGCTGTGGAGGTCTAGGTCCGGCGAGAATCTCTCTCTAGAAACGTAAGGTAGAAAGTGATTCAGGAAGACATGATCCCCCGGGCTCCACGTGGGTGCACACACAGGAACTCATGCAACACACACAATACATAGAGAAATAAAGATAGCTGGTGAAGTGTCTCAGTGCCGGGCCTCACGACCCGAGTTCGCTCCTAGAATCACACAGGGTGGGAAGAGAGAACCGATTCCCAAAAGTTGCCCTGAGCCATACATACACTGACTCTAGTTTTGTTTTATTTTGAGACTGGGTCTCTTGTAGCCCAGGTTAGCCATGACCTCCTGATCCTCCTGCCTTAACCAACCAATTGCTGGGATTACAGACCAGGGCCATCACGCTTGGCTTCAAAATTCTTTTATTGACACATTTATGAAAGTAGACTTTATTTTAGTGATGATTTTGGTTTGCAGAAAAATTTAGAGCACGATACAGGAAGTTTTCCCATGCCTCTTAGGAAGTCCCCTTTGTCATGTCTAACACACATATGGAATATTTACCTCATGTGGTGAGCCTATGATGGTACATTATGAAGAAGCAGTTAACCCAAGTTACCTTGGCATGTGCCTTGTATCCTCATTCTGGGATGAGATCTCAGTCAGGACCTGTCTCATGGTGACTCCCTAGGGTCCTGTTGGCTGTGGCAGTTTCTCAGCATCCCACCCTCATTTCCGACGACCCCGGCAGCTGAGGATGACTGGCTCAGTATTTTGGAAGGTGTCTCCCATGTGGTATTTGCCCATCTTGACAGTCAGAATCGTCTCCAATGGGGGGGTTCTGATATTCCCTAGCCACAGCACTTCAGCTTGTAGAGTGGGCACTGATCATGGGCAAACATGCTTTTGAAATGTCCCGGTGAGTTCACCGTCCTAAAGTTGGGATGCTGGCAGGGGTGGGGTGGGGTGGGGTGGCGGGGGGGGTATACCCAGGGGCCAAATAGGAAGCCGTATATATGGAAAAGGGAAGAGGAGGGATTCCAGGCACTAAGTCACAGGGACAAGGGCCCTGAGGAGGGGTGGCAAGCGTGTGTGCGTGTGTGTGTGTGTGTGTGCATGTGTGTGTGTGTGTGTGTGTGTGTGTGCGCGTGTGCGTGTGTGTGCGTGTGTGCTACATGATCACATACTAGGGAAGGAAGAGACCAGAAGGGGTGGTCCCAGCCAGGGTTAGTCCTGTGTGCCAGAGCTGAGATCTAATACTAGGGAGATGGTAGGGACTCAGGGTTGCTCCCTGACTGCAGAAGGCCTCATGGGTGCCGTGCCCAGGAGCACCGTTGGGATTATATGTCACGGTAATCTGAGGTGGGGTGGATAGTGAGGGAGGTGGCCACTGAGTGGTCCTACAAGAGGACCTTGTCCCAGGGCTACAGTGAGTCACTTGGGGCATACCTAGAGGGAGAAAGAAATGTTTGGAATTAGGAGTCAGTAGGAGAAGCCATGAGGTGGAGAGGGAGGAAGTGGAGAGCTGGGGTTTAGATGCTGTGAGTTCCGTGGACTCCCCAATCTCTGTGGACTCCCCAGCACGCAACAGTGGGCACGGCCCTGACTGGTATGCTCAGGAGTCGTTATCGCTTCAAAGATAAGGGCACTGGCTGATGACCACATGAAGAGTCAGCCAGGAGTGTCAGATGAATTAGCTGTCAATCTGCGATAAACCAGGAAGGAGCATGGTCATTTCCTGTTAAAAACAGGAAAACTGAGACTTACATGACCCCACTTAGCTAAACCAGGCTAAAACCCAGGCAGCTGGTTCCGGTGCCCACGAAGCCAACAGACCAGGCATACAGACAGAACCTTTTGATCCCCGGTGTGATTTGCAGGGCTGTGGGAACGCCCACGTCCTTACGTTTTGGGACACGCTTTCTCGCTGGTCACCTAGGATATTCTTGGAGGTGGACATTAGATGTGAGCGCGTTAAACTGGAAACCAGGGAGCCGGAAGGCAGCTCGGGGGGCTAAAGTGCTTGAGGGGAGGGCATGAGGACCTGAATCTGCAACCCCAGAACCCATGTAAAGGCAGCTGTGCAGCCTACATTTGGAACCTCAGCATTCCAGTGGCAAGATAGAGGCGGGGTCAGGAGAATCCATAACAGCTCTAGGGCCAGCTTAACAGTACATTTGACTGCCTCAGGTAAGGTGAGGTCTAACTACGGGGCGGGGTGGGGGGGGGATGAGAGCAGAGGGTGAAGAGGCTGGCCTCTAACTCAGAGATCCACCTGCCTCTGCCTCCATGCCTTTATCGTCTTCCCAAGTCTGGCAAGAGACAAAAAAAATATCCTTATGCTCAACAGTTACGAAGGATTACTATGAGGACCCACATTCAGTTCCCAAAAGCCACACCAGACAGCTCATAACAGCTTGTAACTCCAGTTCCGGGATGATCTGATGCCCTCTTCTGGCCTCTGTGAGTATTGCATCATGTGGAGCATCCACAAATGATCAGGCACACACATACATACCCACATTAATAAAAATAAGTTTTTGCTTTGGTTTTTTTTTTTGTTTTGTTTTGTTTTTTTTTTTAAGGAAAATAAAATTTCCTAAGGAAAAGGACTGATTTGAGGTCTCTGTTGGGGACATACTGTGTTCTTATGACCAGCCCACCCCATCAGTCTCTCCTAAGTCATGAATGGGGATTATGGAGATAAAGGTCAGACAAAATGAGGGAACACAAGTTACTAACCTGCCAAAAAAAAAAAAAAAAAAAAAAAAAAAAAAAAAAAACACAAAACAACCTTTTTCTGCTTTCTCATAGNGGGGATTATGGAGATAAAGGTCAGACAAAATGAGAGAACACAAAATAATAACATTACAAAAAAAAAAAAAAAAAAAAAAAAGAAACACAAAACAACCTTTTTCTGCTTTCTCATAGTTGACTGTGAAGACATTCCAATGTCAATGCATTCAGGTGAACAGTGAAATACTGTATTTAATAAAAAAAAAATCTACAGTCATTTTATTCTATATTTATCTTAACAGTGTAAGAATTCAGCTCTTGGCAATGCAGCTTCCTTTTGCTAGGCCAAGTCTGTCCAGTTTCTGTATTGCTTATCTGACACTTTCAATATTGTTCATGTGATAATAGACCGTTTTATAGAATTAAATGCAGTATCTTTCCCTTTCAGAGAAGGCAAGGCTACATAAATAATCCACTCGATGAGATTCATACTTAAATCAACTTCTTTACAAAATGCACCTTTCCCGGAGACCTGTGATTCTGGATGGTTTGCGTCCAGGCACACGGAGCAGTCGTTGAAGTTATAGCTGTCACTTAAACTAAAGGCAAGAGACAATTCAAAAGGAATTTGGAACTGAGACAAACTCTGCTGCCGTGTTTCTTGTGGTTCTGAGTTTTCTGTATTGCTGCCGGTTCTCTTGAAGACCGAGCCAGCGCTGAAGATAACGGACTGTCATTTTTAGGACAAACGCCAGACACGTCCTCCAGTGGGAACCATTCCGAGCTGATTCACATGCACTTTCTGGATGAGCAGGAGGGAGGAGGGTCTCCCGGAGAGAATGGTCCCTCGGGATGTGTTGGCAACCAAGGCGAATTTATTTTTCATTTTGCTAAAATGGACATTGAAAAGCCTCTCACTACGGTAAGTGAACAGTTTAGTAGGGGAGACACAGTGAACCCCTCTTTCTGAACTCTCACCCCATCTATGGTCAGTAGTGGACTCGGTACTCATTTGGAGTAAAGTCCTCAATACACCTACTTCTGAATATTTAGATTTCCCTTGGTTTTGCTCATTTGCTACAAAATCTCTTCTACTCAGGACTGTGAACTTGGCCATGCTGGTTGGCATGTTTATGTGGGATCACACTGCTGTTAGATGTGTCTGTGGAGAGATGCATACTCTCTCCGTGAGCAACGACTCCTCTTTCCAAGATTTTATTCATTTACACGAGGTGTGACAGGGTATTTTCAACAGGCAAACCTTGAGCTGCAAATGAAGGGAGATGTAAAAAAAAAAAAAAAAAAAAAAAAAAAAAATTCCAGGGGCCACTGCCCAGAGACAGCCTCATCACTCAAGGATGAAATTAAGACCCAGAAAGACAGCTGGAGAGGTGGCCCAGCAGTTAGGACCACTGGCCGCTCTTTCAAAGGATCCAGGTTCAATTCTCAGCACCCGCATGGCAGATCACAGCCATCTGTAACTACAGTTCCTGGGAAGCCACTGCCCTCTTCTGGCCGCCACAGGGACCAGGCATGCGCAAAAGAGACTTAGAGAGACACTACGGGGTGTGGCTACTCTGTGAACCAGGGGGGAACACTGGAAGCGCCAAAAACCAAGGTCCAAGAACCCCTACAATCAGGTTCTGGACTGTCCTGTCAGGGCTACCTCCCAGACTCCCTCTTAAAAACTTGATTGAGGTGTAATTTACACACAGGGAAAATATAAACCTTATATGTGAAGTTCTGTGGAACCTGGTCAAGCACTAGGACTAAACCTAGTCAGGACAGGAACACCTCTGTCCTCTCTGAAGACCCCAGCCCTTCCCCAGACACACCCAAGAGCTCACCCTCGCCTGTCCCCAGAAGTCATCTAAACTAAGTCACAGGATGTCCTCTGTGAACAGCTTCCTTCTCAAAAGCCTCATGACATGTTTAACCAGCTTGTTGTACACTGGAAGGTCATCTTTTGTTATTTCTTAGTCATATTAATTACTAGAGTGTAGCAAATTCTTTTTTCTCTTTCTTCCTTCCATCTGTCCTTCCTTTCTTTCCCCCATTCTTTTAGCTGTAGATGTTTGGATTGTTTCCCATTTTTGTCTAGCACGAATCAAAACTACAGTGAATATTCCTGAGCAAATACATTTTTTTTTGTGGACATATGTTCTCATTTCTCTGCAGTGAATACCTATGGGGAAACTGGCTGGGTCATCAGGTGAGTATATTTTTAGCTTTCTCCGAAACTGCCAAGGGACCGGAGAAGTGGCTCAGCATGTAAGAGCATTTGCTGATATCGCAGAGGACCTGGGTTCAGTTCCCAGCATTCACATCGGGTAGCTCACAACCACCCCAGCTCTGGGGGCTCTGGCATCCTCTTTTGATCTCCACAGACACTCACAAACATACAGCATACATTCACATAACATAACTTAATGATTTCTTCTCCTCCTTCTCCTTCTCCTTCTCCTTCTCCTTCTTCTTCTTTTTGGTTTTTCGAGGCAGGGTTTCTCTGTGTAGCCCTGGCTGTCCTGGAACTCACTCTGTAGACCAGGCTGGCCTCGAACTCAGAAATCTGCCTGCCTCTGCCTCCCAAGTGCTGGGATTAAAGGCGTGCACCACCACTGCCCAGCTATGATTTTTTTAAAGTTGTATTTATGTGTAAAAGTATTTTGTCTACATGTATGTCTGTATACCATGTGTGTGCACGATGCCTGTGGAGGTCAGTAGAAATTAAACCCGGGTCCTCTGGAAGAACAGTCAGGGTTCTTAACCACTGAGCCATCCTTCCAGATCACACATACTTTTTTTTTTTTCTTAAGAATTATTTATTTCTTTTATGTTTGTAAGTACACTGTAGCTGTCTTCAGACACCAGAAGAGGACTGACTATACGGATCCCATTACAGATGGTTGTGAGCCACCATGTGGTTGCTGGGAATTGAACTCAGAACCTCTGGAAGAGCAGTCAGTGCTCTTAATCACTGAGCCTTTTCTCCAGCCCCACACATACATTTTTAAAAATAAAATAAAATTGGCAAAAACTTTCTAAAACGTTGCTAAAAAGTTTAATCCCCTATCATCAGTGAGCGAGAGCCCAGCTGCTGGACACCCTCACCAACGTTCGGACACCCTCACCAATGTTCGATACGCTCGGCCATCATTCCGTGTTAGCCAGGAGGTGAAAGTGATGCCGATTTAGTTTCAGTTGCTCCATCCCGGCTGGTCACTGAGCTGATGCTGGGCACATTTCCATGTGCTTCTCAGCCATTTAATAATCTTTCTCATGAAGGGTCTGTTGAAATCTATAGCCTCATTTTTATTGGGTTGATCGTCTTGCTGACTGGCAAGCGTTCTTTAAATGTAACGTGTACAAAACCTGCTTCAGCTAGAGGTGAGGTGAGTCGTGCCCCCACCCCCCACTGGTCCATTGTAACCTGTCTTTCCATTTTCTTAAGGGTGTCTTTCAAAGCAACAATGTTTTAGTTTTGCTTTTTTGTTTTTGTTTCCAGAGGTTCTCACAGGGTCTGGGCTAGCCTTGAACACCTGTCTCTGCCTCTCACCATGCCTAATTTTTAAAGATTGCTAGAGAGCAGGTTTTTAACGCTTCTTTAGTGACCACAGTCGTTTATACCTGGTTTCCTTCCAGGTAATCAGCCTTGCGTTTAGGTGTGTGAGACAGTCCTGATTGTTCTTCATGGACAGGGAAGGGTGGCCCTTTCTCCACCCGATTAACCGGAGGCTGCAGTGCCATCGTTTGGAAAGATTCCCTTCAGCATTGAGTTGCCGTGGATGCTTTGCTCAGAATCAGTGGGCTCTGTTCTGCTCTGGGCTTTTGAGGGTGGCACCTAGCTCCACGCTAACACCACGCTCTATGTGTTATGCTAGATTATGCTGCTTTAATTAGGTTTCTTTGTCTGTTTAGTGTGGGAGGCGCCTGTGAGATCAGAGGACAGCTTGTGGGAGTTGGTTCTTTCCTTCCAGCATGTGGGCCCTGGGGAATCAAACTCAGGTCTTCAGGCTTGGTGTCATGAGCCGTCTTGTTGGCCCTACAGAGGTTCGGAGTTCATCTTCAAGTCTCTTACCCCGTTTGCAGCTTTTAATATTATTTTGACAGTCTATGTTTCAACTTGTCTTGGAATCAGATAGTTATGTTTTAACAGCGAAAATAAAGCTTAATATGAATGCAGCGTGCACTTGTCTAAATATAAAATAGTCAAACAAACACATTGCCCGGTGTATAGATTAGGTGGCTGATGACAAGATGATAATCCCCCAACTTAATCAATTTTCCTGTGCTAAATATGTAAGTCCATTGATACGGTGTGTGTAAACAATGCAAAACATGTAAAGAATTTTTGTTTCACAACACATAGAGAGAGCAATAAAGTCTGCAGGTTTGATAGCATGTAACAAAATGGGAATGCTTCATGACCCGGGAACACTCCCTTATCTGTTCATTGTATGTATCCACTCAGCTCCTGCCTTACAGCAGGTGCCTGGAGATCAGAGGGCAATTCTTAGGAGCTGGATTTCTCTTCTCCCACCATGTGAGTCCCAGGAGTGGAACTCAAGGCTCAAAGCTTAGTGGCAAGTACCCTTTTCTGCTAAGCCATCTTTCCAGCTCCCAAACACATAATTCTTGTATCCTAATGTGTTTCTAATTATTAAGAAATATGTGACTACCATAAGATAGATATCCATACACAACACATATGTATTTTACATGCCTTGTTTTATGGGTTTTAAATGTTATTTATTCTTATTACTAATTTATTCTTAAATTTATTATATAATTATAATTATCAAATACTATAATATATTTTTATTATTACATTGATCTATTATTAATTAAATTTTATTCATTATGGTGGGGGATACAGGTAGAGGTCAGAGGTCAACTTTGAGAGTGGGTTCCCTTCTTTCACCTTTTATGTGGGTTCTGAATATGGAGTTGAGATTACCTCACCGAGTGACTTTACTGACTGAGCCATCTTACACGCTCACATGCAGCGTTCATGATGTTGTTCGTGTACCTCACAGTCCTTTCCCGTGACCTTGAGGCTTTATATGCTAACACAGAGCATCTAACATCACATGGGGAGGCCTCCGGAAGACTTGGAGATGTCATCGCCCTTTCAACTCAGTGGGGTCATGGGGATGGTCTCAAGACTCTCATTCACTGTCACGTCAGAGATCCCATGATCAGAGGAAGGAAGGGGGCTGTCTCCGTCAGTGAGGAACGCTGAGATTTGACTTCATCCCAGATCAGTACCAGCAGGACAGACAGAGGGGTTGGAACAAGCTAGCCCTCAGGAAGGAAGACACAGACTACCAGTGTAACTGTGATATAGAAGGTCTACCCTGGGGTATGCAGATGCCACCAGAGACAGGTGAACTCAGAGCTGCTCCGGGTAGGCAGGTCTGCACCTGGGATATGTCATTCTGAGCACACAGAAACGCGGCAGCTTTTACAAAAGGGGTGATATCCTGAGGGACTGGGACTCTGGATGCTTGCTAGCCCCATGACAGACGTCAGGTTTTTGGCAGACATCGGGTCTCTGATTAATACCCCATCCAACATCAGAGGATCTTAGTCTCTTTCCTAAATGAGAATTTTGTTCATTTCCTAGGCTGGTCCCTGTTCAAGAAACCTGAGGTCCTTAGACCTGTTTCTCTTCTTCCTGGATCTCTTCCAACGGAGCTGAACTTTTGTTGTTGTTGTTGTTATTTGGGTTTTTTTGAGACAGGGTTTCTCTGTATAGCCCTGGCTGTCCTGGAACTCACTCTGTAGACCAGACTGACTTTGAACTCAGAAATCCACTTGCCTCTGCCTCCCAAGTGCTGGGATTAAAGGTGTGCGCCACCACCGCCCGGCCGGAGCTGAACTTTAATTCTGACCATCCATTGAGAGTCAAACCCCCAAATGCTATCCCATGCACTCACCCAGGGAACTAAGGTTGCAGGGGAAACGGGGTGATGCTAGCTGTTCCTTAGAGCCCAGAAACATTAATATTGATATTATTCTTAACAGAAGAACTTTGGGGACTCCTGTAGGATAGCATTGAATCCAGACATCAATTTATCAACATCACATGTTAACATCCAGGCTCCCAAACACAACCAGCATCTCTCTATCTTTCTTTATTTTCTTGACCCCTACTCCCTCCCCCGCCTCAGGGTTGCTTTCATACCTTGGGACAGAGATTCCAATACAGGTATGAATCTTTTTTAATTCGTATGCAACTAAAATGTTTTAAATCACATGTCCTAGTAGTGTGTGTGTGTGTGTGTGTGTGTGTGTGTGTGTGTGTGGTGCAATTGATTTTATCGATTGATCTTGTATATCTTTCAACTGACTTCGGCAGCAAACTATTTCTGCTCATTTTTTTTTTCTCAAGGGCTTTGAATTCTAGACCACCACGTCCAGCTCGGTTCGAGAGACGGACCCGAGGGAGGCTCCCAAATGAAGAAAAGACAAACACAGAGACCCGTAGAGAAGCTGGGACCTGATGGAGTAGGCTACCTGATAGAGTAAGCCTTAGCATCTCCAACGCTCTGAGTATTTATTATTATGTAGGGGGACAGGGAGGCGGGACTATTGCATACACATGAACAAGGAGGTAGGATTATTCCTGATAAACAAGGAGGCAGGTTCAGCTGACCTCAGCAGGCATGGTCTCTGTTGGCGAGTGGTCTTTGTGCAGTTAATACCTGTGGGTCGAAAGCTGTGGTGGATATGTTCTGCACAGACTGCCAGCATTTGCCCTTGGACTAGAAGGCTTTGCTGTCCCTCTGAGCCTCATCTGGAAAAACCTTTCCAACTCTCGTGGGGTTAAGGTACTGGGGACTATGTCATGAATACACATTTATTCAGGATTTCCCTTGCTCTCTAGGCCAGACATACAGCCTTTGAGTTAAATAAAGCATCTTTCTGCTCCTTCCCAATCATCTTACAGGGTATTTATTTCTCTTGCCTTGGGCTGTCTAAAATCACTTGGACAGAAGAGCCAAGAATGGACATCTTCCTCTGCTCGAGATCCGGTGGGAGGTATTTATGTCTGCACCCCTCTAACATCCATATTCTGAAAGCTAGTCTCCAAGGTGATGACATGGGAAAGCCATGCAGGCGATTTGATACAGTAGTGGTTTGAATATGCTTGGCCCAGGGAGCAGCACTATTAGGAGGTTTGGCCTTGTTGGAGTGGGTGTGGTCTTGTTGGAGTGGGTGTGGTCTTGTTGGAGTGGGTGTGGCCTTGTTGGAGGAAGTGTGTTACTGTAGGGGCAGGCTTTGAGACCCTTCTCCTAGCTGCTTGGAAGATAGTCTTCTGACTGCCTTCATATTGAGATGTAGAGTTTTTGGCTCCTCTCCAGCACCATGTCTGCCTGGACACTGCCATGCTTCCCACCACAAAGATAACAGACTGAACCTCTGAACCCGTAAGCCAGCCCCAATTAAATGTTGTCCTTTATAAGAGTTGCCTTGGTCATGGTGTCTCTTCTCAGGAATAGAAACCCTAAGACAAAAGGTAACAGGCCTACGGCTCTGCCCTCCAGAGAATTACATTGGCCCTCTTGCCCCTTCCATCTTTTCTACCAAATGAAAACAGAACATTACTGTTTCTACCAGGTGAGGATGCTGTAAAAAACGCCAGCTATGAAGCAGGCCCTGATCTTGAACTCCCCAGTCTCCAGAACTGTAAGCCATGTATTTCTATTATTTATAACCTAGCCAGACCCCAGGTATTTATTTTGTGTTACAACAGGTTTGTATTCAGAGATAAAAAAATTTCCCATGAAGATGCATTTTATTCTAGAAAAGGTACAATTGGGTTTATATATGTATGTTCAGCATCTGGGTCAGCGACCCATGCTGAGTTATTGCATTTGTTTTTAATTTTTATTTTATGTGCATCATCATAGATGTGCCTGGTGCCTGAGGAGACCAGAATAGGACATCAGATCCCTTTACAGATGGTTGTGAGCCTCCCTGTGGTTGCTGGGAATTGAACCCTGGTCCTCCCTCTAGAAGAGCAGCCAGTGATCTTATCTGCTGAGTCATCTCTCCAGCCCCTGAGTTATTTTTGTGAACATTGTACAAGGCTTCAAGTTACAGAGCTCCTCGCCCCTCCTCCTCCATGTCCTCTGTCTCCCCTCCCCTGTCTGTCTGTCTGTCTTCAAATATCCAAACATCTTGACATAATTTGTTGAAAAGATCATTGTGGGATTGAAGAGATGGCTCAGTGGTTAAGAACAGTAACTGTTCTTCCAGAGGTCCTGAGTTCAATTCCCAGCAACCACATGGTGGCTCACAACTGTCTGTAGTGGGGTCTGATGCCTTTTTCTGGTGTGTCTCATATATATGTACATCAAATGAATAAATAAATCTTTAAAAAAAAAACAACCCGTCCATTTTGTACCTGACATGCTCTTGTGTCCAGGTACAAACTCCATGCATGTGCACCGGTGGGCAGGTGATGCCCCGTCCATTTTGTACCTGACATGCTCTTGTGTCCAGGTACAAACTCCATGCGTGTGCACCGGCGGGCAGGTGATGCCCCGTCCATTTTGTACCTGACATGCTCTTGTGTCCACGTTCAAACTCCATGCGTGTGCACCGGCGGGCAGGTGATGCCTTTCATCTCTGTTCATCCATCTTTGCTCCACTCTGCTCTGTTTTCATGGAGCTGCCTTGTTAACGGGTCTTGACATCACGCACCATTAGCTCTCCAGCTTGGCTCTTCTCTTGCAAGGGAGTTCTGACTACTCTGAACCCCCGCTCTATTTCCATGTAAATTTCAAGACAGCCTGTGGATGTCAGCTAAGAAGCCTGCTGCGATCCCGATTGCCTTCCATCTCTACATCAAGTCTGAGATCTGATATCTTAACGATATTGGGTGTTTAATTTGTATCAGCAATGTCATCTACAGTGTGTTCAGAAATATCACCTCCTTTGTCAGATCTCTTTCGACGTTCCTTGTATTTCAACGCTCTTGCGCATGCTACTTAAAATTTTTAAAATTTCAGCTGTTTGTTGTCAGTCAGTAGAAACACAATTGACTTTTAAACATTGATCTCTTCTGTGATGTTGTGAAACGTATTAATTCCTCTAGCTTTTCTGTAGATTCATCAGATTTATTTTTTTTACACAGAGCAATGTGCCATCTTTTTTTTTTTTTTTTTTTTTTTAGCAGTGAGAGCTTTATTTATTTCTTGTCAATTCGGTTGCCTTTCTGGTCGTTCACTTGCCTGAAGGTCCTGGCTGGAACCTGAAAGAGGCTGTATTGAATAGCTGAGCACTGGTCTGATGAGAGGGCTTAGTGGGTAAAGGGGCTTGCTGCAAAGCCTGAGTTCAAGTCCTGGAACCCACATGGTGGAAGGAGAGAACTGACTCCCAAAAGTTGTTCTCTGGCCTGGTATATCTTAAGCAAACATTTTTATCACTGAGCCACGCCCCCAGCCCCTCACTGGTGGATTACAGTCAGAGGCTCTACTACTGGGCTATATCTCCAGTCCTTTTATTTTAAGACAAGATCTCACTATGTTTCCCAGACCAGCCTTTAATTGGATCTGTACCTCACGCTGCTCCTCCTACCTTAGCCCCCTGAGTAGCTGGGGTGACAGTGACAGGTCTCTGCAGGTTCAGCCCTGGCTCCTCTGTCTGACAGCTGTGCAGCTTTGATCCAGACTCGGCCATCTCAGGCTCAGTTTGCACACGGAGATGAGTGATGCTGCTTTCCTCCCGTGACTGTTGGTGAAGAAGGCGGAGTGGGCCTTGTGACAAGCCCAGTGCCTGCTGGGATAGGGCCCTCCCCTAGCAGCAGCTACTCCAACTACATCCCTTGAGAACAGAACTCGAATTTTCCTGGAAGGCCTCTGTGGTGGTTTGAATACGCTTGGCCCAGGGAGTGGCACTATTTGGAGGCGTGGCCTTGTGGGAGGAAGTGTGTCACTGTAGGCATGGGCTTTGAGACCCTTGTCCCAGCTGCCTTCAGAATAAGAGGTGGAACTCTAAGCTCTTCCAGCTCCATGCCTGCCTGGATGCTGCCACGCTTCCTGATTCAGTGATAATGGACTGGACCTCTGAACCTGTAAGCCAGCCCCGATGAAATGTTATTTAGAAGAGTTGCCTTAATCATTGTGTCTGTTCACAGCAGTAAAACCCAAACTCGGTGAGCCTCCTTAGCCCCATCTCTTGGTACCAAAGGGTCCTTGTAGACCCTTCAGTTTCCCCCATAGTTTTAACCTGCTCTAGAACAACATCATCAAAGTCCTAAGTGCCGGTGTGGACAGCCGACTTGTTTCTGAAGCCTGTGCTCTGCTCCTCTCCCTAAGAGGCACATTGAATTCCTCGCCTTGGACTGACACACTATTTGGAGACAGGTCTGTGCAGATGTATTCACGTTTAGATGAGGTCACCGAATGGCTCCGATCCAACGGGACCGTGTCCCTCAGACAGGGCAAACCTGTATACAGTTGCATACTGGGAAGGCAGTAGGGGAAGGTAGACAGTCAGGATGCTCCAGCAAAGGCCACGGAACCACTCTCACCAGTGGCGCTGGCTGCTAGAAGCGCCTGGGAAAGAGGCTGGCACGGTCTGCAGACTTTTGTTCCCTGAGCTTGGACTTTTTGCCTCCTCAACTGTGAGATACTGTGGCTGTCTAAGCCACCGGTGTGCTTGCTCTTTTGGGGGGCCTGGGTCCTCACACGTGCATGGGAAGCAGCACTGTACTGACTCAATCATCAGCCCCATTCCTGGAAATGTGACTTCTTTATTTGTTAGTTTAGCTTATGGATCAATTGAATTTCATAAATATAATGTTCATTGTGAGAGTGTGTGCGAGCACTTGTGCCACTGTGCACATATGGAGGTCAGAGGGCAACTTCCAAGAGTCACTTCTCTCCTATCATGTAGGTTCCGGGGATTGAACTCAGGCCGTCAGACTTGGCAGCAAGTGCCTTTACCTGCTTAGCCCTCTTGCCAGCCCTGGAAAAGTTACTCATATTTGCCCTGATATGCTACCACATATCCCTACTGCCCTTGTGCCCTTGTGCCCTACTGCCCTACTGCCTTCTCTGGGGTTCCACATCTGAGACCCCCCCAACCCTGGGTTAACCCAGTCTCTTTCAGAAAAGCAGCTCCCAAGATTCCTCTCTTCCTCTTTGGCTTTTTCCTCTTTGGCTCCGGTCTCCAACCCTGTCCTTCTCACACTCTGATTGGTCACCTCCCTCAGAAGCACCTGTACCCACAGGGAAGCATCCAGCTGTGTATCTTCCCTGGAACCTAGCTGGTGGACCTGGCGCTATGGCATTTTCATAATCCCTCTGTGGTGTTTTGAATAAAAACGACCCTCATAGCCCATAGGGAGTGGCACAATTAGGAGGTGTGGCCTTGTTGGAGTAGGTGTGGCTTTGTTAGAAGGAGTTCGTCACTAGGGGGAGAGCTATGAGGTCTCAGATATTCAAGCCATGCCCAGTGTGGCACTCACTTCCTGCTGCCTCAGGATCCAGTTATGGAGCTCTCAGCTCCTTCTCCAGTACCATGTCTGCCGGCACGCCACCATGTTTCCCCGTCATGATGACAATGGACTAAACCTCTGAACGGTTCGTCAGCCCCAATGCTTTTCTTTTTAAGAGCTGCTGCGGTCATGGTGTCTCTTACAGCAATAACACTCTGACGACGGCCCCCTCCTTTACTAGGAGGATGCTCCAAGATCCACTTAGACACTGAGGCTCCTGGAGGTCGGGTGACCTGCTTGCTACTGGTCAGAGGGCTCACCTGGGTCATGGGATACACCAGGTACCTCTGAGACCCAAAACCGACCTCTTCATTGCCTGAGTCACACTGTATACTGCCCGCACCCCAGGTTTCTGCCCTCTGTCCTGGGGCCTCTTCATGTTATCAGACATCTTGTTCAAGCTGCAAAAACAAGCCCTCTTCGTGGTGCTGATAAGAGTCCTGGGGCTGCACTGGTATTTTCCTGTTGAACTATGTCTCCCATAGAGCTACTGCAGGGGAAACACATGGGAAAACAAAGATTCCCTGTGAAGACAGCACATCCCGGGGTGCCCGCCGGTGACTGCTAACACCCCATTCATTTCCCCCATCATCCAGCACTGGTTTGGAGACTGTTGATGCTTGGGGACAGGGAGACAGGGCCTGGGGAAGTTCCCCGGGTGGCTTAGCCCTGGTGTTCATGGTGGTGCTATCCAATAAGCTCCTGCTGAATGCTGTTGTTCCATCTTCTGCCAGGTTATCCCAGATCCTTCCAAGTTTCCTAGGCCATCCTAGGTCCTTCCAAGTCCTACCAGGCACTGGCCCCCTCCAGAGGAAGAAAGCTTGGTGCTGCCTGGCAGGGACTCCACCTAAGCTGACATGGATGGCAACCAGGGTCCCTGTGGAGGTGGGCTGCCAGGCTACCAAGCTGCTGCTTTGTCCCCCTTCTGGATCTCAGTTTCCCTGAATGTGAAATAAGGGACTAGAAAGTTCTTGGGCTTCTTGCCTGTCTCCAGGGCTTCATGAGCCTCTAGAGTACCACTCAGTCAGGCATGGTGGCGATTATGTGGCACTAGTTTTGGGAGATATAAACAAATGTCTACTCTTCTCAGATAGGCGACTGACAAGAGGCCAAGGTAATAGTAACCCCAAAGTACAACTTGGGGATCAATGAGTTTCTTGGGATTACTGATAGCAGTATGGGTGAAGGATTACTATCAGAAGTTTAGATCATTCAAATGCAATTACATCACTGAAAACTCACCCATGGATGTGACAACTCATGAAAGCTGGAACTCTGGATCTCCACAGGACTTTCAGGCAGCTCCTCAAGTTGGAGAGTCTTTTCTCCAACACCCCTTAATGTGTTGTAACCTTGGGAAGGGAAGGGATCCTGCAAATTTGCTAATTTTCAGGGATTTTCCTGAGACTTGTGAGTTGTCTACTTTCTGGGTCTTAAGGGGCTTCCTTTTATGATGGAATATTTCAATCAGGAGAAAAATACTGTACAACAGAGGCACACACATAACAGAGGCAGAAGTATTGGGGATTCCAGGTCATCTTCAGTTACAAAGTGAGTTTGAGGTCAGGCTGGGCTACATAAAATTCTGTGTATAAACAACATGCTGCCCATCTCTTTCCATGTGCCAGCCTTCGGGGCCTCGCTTGTTGGCTTGTTCAAGTGCACAGAGAATAGAATTTGCCATGAGTGGTGGGAAGTGCCTGAGGAAAGGCTGCCTCCCCCAGCCTGGTGGGTGTGTAGAGGGGCCACACAAAGAGGTGAGCCTGTAAGGAATCTTAGCGGCCTGAGTCTGCTCTTGCTATAGGATTAGCCTCTGGTTTTCACAGGCCCACACCCTCAGAAGCCACTGGTGCCCATATGTACAGACACTAGCTCTTTTTTTTTTTTTTTTTTTTTTTTTTTGGCCAGCTTCTTGCCTGATCTGTCCTGACCTCACAAGAAACACATCTGTGTCTCATAAGATTGGAGCAATATAGTGAGTCCAGGAGGAGCCAAAAGCTTGCAGGTCTGTGGCACACCTTTACACATCACGAAAAGCTACGGGATCAAGACGTGGGGACAATCAATGTCTCAGCGGGACCTGAAGTCTCTCTGGTCTGTAGTGACTCACGTCCTGGCAGATAGCCATCTGAAGCGATGTGGAGCCTCCTGAGCCACCTGTTTTGGGAATGGTGGAGTCGCCGTCTTGTTTCCATGAATAGCAGTTGTTCTCTCTGGTGGGACTGGCGCTCTTCTCCAGATCCAGCCATATTAGCCGTTCTCCTCACAGGATCAACAAGATCCTGCCGCTCTTGCCACACAGCAAGAGCAAGGCCTGGGTTCCAAGGTCTTTTTCTGCAGTAATTTGCACACTGTATTCTAGGGAGCCCCCGAGCTTCTCCCAGCAGCTGCCCAGAAGCAGCTACAGAGGAAGAGCTAGGGAGAGGGCCCCAGGCTCCTTCCCCATTTACTTGCTTTAGACAAGCTGGTTTATACCGCATGGCCTCTATAAAGAAAGCGTCTCACCACTGATATGTAAAAGGCTGGGAACCACAGTGAGCCCGGACTAAGAATATGAATGGCTGGGGGCTTTGCAAAAATGGAGGAGGCAGGCGTGCTCCTCTGCGACTCTGTGCAAGCACCATGTATAGCTTCTCTAGGATGACTCAGGCAGGGAGGGACTCAAGGAAGAACAGGGCTCTAGGGACTAGTACCCACTATAGAAGTTAAAGGAGAAATTTTAGTTTGTTGACTGAATAGACTGATGAAATGGCTCTATTATTGTTTCTGTTTTTTGTCCTTTGGTTTGTTTCATTGTTGTTTGTTTTGTTTTCACGTTTTCAATGCTAGGGGAGGACCCAGGACCTTCCCTGTACCAGGCAAGTGCTGTGCTGACGTGCTATGCCTCATGCCGCCGCCCTCTCAGCCCACTTCGGACTGTTGCTGAAAGGGGAAACTGCCTCAGGCAGGAATGTTTGAAGGGAAACAGGAAGGAGAATGTTTGAATCCTTTGCTGGCCTGTGACGTCACCCAGTCTATTTGTCCGTCTAGATGTGATGGCACCATAGAAATTATTTTCTATCTCCCCTATATAGAGGTCTGATGGACTCTGGTTGTGGGATAATGTAGGGGGTCCATGTAGAATTCTGACCCTAGGTTTTCTCTTTGTGACAAGGATCAGCTCAAAGGCGGCTTCAAAAGCTGCAGTAGAACCCATCCCATGAAAGGTATGCAGGGAATCAGGGAGTGAGGAAGGATGCAGCAGGCCAGGCCAGCCAATCAGGTGGTACGCAGAGAATCCAGAGCCAATCAGGTGGTAGGCAGGTGAAGGATGCAACAGGCCAGGCCAGCCAATCGCGTTCCTTTTTGGCCTGAGCCGAACCCAACCACCTTTAACTGGACAGATCTGGGCAGTCCCAGGCAGACCCAGCAGCTTTAGAGCTGGTAACATGAGTGCAGACATTTTCAGTTTGACCCATGTTGCACTTCACTGGGCTGTCTCCTTCTACAGCGTCAGAGCTGACAGGCGTGACTTGTGTCACATCTGAGGATCTGTCCAGCGTTGTGCTCCCCTGGGTGCCTCCTCCCGCATCCAGTCACAGGAAGGCTACCATAGTGGCCAGGAGTGGGAGGTAGGCAAGCTGTGACCCTTGCCCTGTGCCTGTGCAGATGCCAGGTGAATCAGAAAAGAGCGTGAAGCTTACTTTCAAGCCGGGCCACACTGAGGAAGTCTCTGGGTGTTGCTTGTAGACATCCAAGGGAACAGGAACATTAGAACCTGAAAACAACTCCCCAGTCTTTACACGGCAGTCCTGGATTCTGGGTATCTTGAAATATACATATACATATGCACATGCACATGCACATGCACATGCACATGCACATGCACATACACATACACATACACATACACATACACATACATATACACATACATATACATATTGATCAGGGTTTCTCTGTGTAGCCCTGGCTGTCCTGGAACTCACTCTGTAGATCGGGCTGGCCTTGAACTCAGAAATCCACCTGCCTCCATCTCCTGGGTGCTGGGCTTCCTGGTGGAGTAAAATATACTTCCAATCTTAGAATCAAAGTATTCTTCCCCCTCCTGTTGAAGAACATACAGAGGGGGCCGTACGTGCCTGTGGAATCGTCGGGTTGGTCACATCCCGTTAAGCCACTTAGCGGCTAACGCGTATTCTAAAGAGACAAGGAAGCCAGTATCTAGGATCTTCAGCACTGTCAAGTGGTAATCATAATGCTAGTGACATGCTGTCTTTCTTAGCAGTGTTAGCAGATGCTTTAGCGTGAGGAAATCTTCCCAGAATGTGACGGACCCTCCAAAGAATGGGAAAAATAATCAGCTTTTAGCAGGCAGACCAAATGAACCATGGTCAATGGAAGGCGGAACATTCCATAGTTCCATCACAAGTGTGAACACACATGTGATTGGGATGAAGATGCATGCAAGGCAAACCTGGCATTAAGAGAAATGATAACCAAGAAAAGATCGGAGGCCATCAAAACAGAAGCAGATGCTGGAGAGAGGCGAGAGCTGGAAGTTGCTCCCTGGAAACCATACATGTAGCCAACTGTCAACTGCCCAGAAAAAGAAGACTAGCACCCGTGATTGTAAGCTTAGATGTTTAAAAACCGACTTTTAAAAAGAGTTCTCAAATGCTTCAACCTCTCTTTTAGCCCGCCCACAGTCCAAAGGTAGGAGAGAAAGGTGGTTAATAGGACTCGGGGGGTGGACCTGTTTAGAAGTAGTTCTCCGGGGTGATTCCAATCTCTGTCAGGATACTAACAGCCCAGTTCAATAAGGCCAAGATACTAAACACGAATCAGCAGAGGTGGCACGACCTAGCAAAACCCGCCAGGCTTCCACCAAATCAGCACGAGCCAGCGGGAGCAAACCAGGACCAGCAGGGACTCCGGTTCTCTGCCGTGCCTCTCTCAACGGAGCAGAAATCAGCAAAGATAAAGATGTGAGACCGACAAAGCGGTGCAGAGCGGTTCAGAGCGGTGCAAAGCTAGTTCCGCAAGAACCCAGTCGCTGCCCGTGGAGTCCTGTTTATACTCACTCCAAACATCAGGTGACCTCCAATGGGTCCCGCCTCAGCAAAGCACCGCGTGAGTCTGTCTTAGCAAAACACCGTGGGAGTCTTCATCACATGACACATCCAGAAGCTTCTCCTGCACCCGATATAAGGGAAGGGCTCGAAGCCACCGCCAGTACAGCTTGGCTGTTAGAGCGGGCTGTGCACATCATTTAAAGGTTTCTTTGTTGTGTGTGTGTGTTTCATGTGTATATGAGCATGCAGGTGTACAGGCGTGTGTGTACATGACATGTGGAGACCACGGGACAACCTCCGGTGAGGTCTGTGTAGTCTCTCTCTCTCTCTCTCTCTCTCTCTCCTTCCTTCCTTCCTTCCTTCCTTCCTTCCTTTCTTTTTCAAGACAGGGTTTCTCTGTGTAGCTCTGGCTATCCTGGAACTCACTCTGTAGACCAGGCTGGCCTCAAACTCAGATCCATCTGCCTCTGCCTCCCAAGTGCTGGGATTAAAGGCCTGCGCCACCACTGCCTGGCCCCTGTAGTTTTCTTGAGACAGGGTCTCTCACAGGGCTCTTTAAGTAGGCTAGGCTGGCTGGCCAGCAAGCCCAGGGATCTATGCCTGTCTCCATCTTCATAGCACTGGGATTACAGGTCCAGGTCACCATGCCCAGCTTTTTAAGTGGATTCTGGGGACCAAACTCAGATCCTTATGCTTATGTGGCACTTCCTAAGCCCCGATTTTTCATTTCTTGGTGGTCACATTATAAAAGCAAAAAGAATTTTAAGGTGGCATTAATTTGGGTAGATTTTCAACATGTCCCGAATACAATTTACTTCAACATGCAATCAATATAAAAATTATCCTGGGCTGGAGAGATGGCTTAGCGGGTAATAGCACTGACTGCTTTTCTGAAGGTCCCGAGTTCAAATCCCAGCAACCACATGGTGGCTCACAACCATCCGTAATGAGATCTGACATCCTCTTCTGGGATGTCTGAAGACAGCTACAGTGTACTTACATATAATAAATAAATCTTTTTTTTTATAAATCTTTTTTAAAAAAATGATCCTTAGTTATTATATTCTTTTGGCGCTGAAACCTCATCTCAATTTGGACACTATCATTTCATTAAAATTATTTGATCAGTGTTTAGATTTCATAAAATTTACCTCAATAAAGTACTCACATTCTTCCAAACATATTAAAAAGTTTTCTAATAAGTGAATTGAGTATTTGTTTTTAAATGTAAGTGAATTAAATTAAGTGGAGTAGAAACTGGACTCCCTCAGGACTCCTGTCCCGTGTCAGGTGCTCAATGGCCATTGGTGGCCATGGCTGCTGTTTCAGCAACCTGATCCCCTCTCCCTCCCCCTCCACTTCTGCTAAGCTCCTTGGCCACCACCCTTAGTCCTCAGGGCCATCTGTAGACCTGGCCACCTCTTGAGGGGTCCCTTTGCAAAGAGACCACCATTCCCATGAGAGCCTTGGCTTGTCATTCCCTGTGGGAGGGGTTGGGCCAGCTGTGTCTCCACCCAACAGTCTCTCTCTGTAGCCTGTGTTTGTTCTGTCCCTGCAGCTCAGGGGACTTGCCCATCAGTATAGGAGCCAGGCCAAGACCCCTCCCACCATTTGCCCAGCTCCCCGCCTATGTCCCCCTCCTCCTCCTGGTATCAGGCTAAGCTTGCAGACAGACAATCACAGACATATGGGTTGTTAAAGTCAGCCTACGTGTGAGATCCCCTTAGCCTTGCTCCCCGTCTTCAGAGATCTGGACCCCGTAGGGACAGAGGATGGAGTAGCCAGGGTGTCGAAGAACACCAGCTCAGTGGTTCCACGGCCCACCCAAGGCAGGTTCCATTCCACAACTTCCACTCCAGTTCTGGGGTCTCCCAAGCTCTCAGAGCCTCAGGTTCCCCACATGCCCAATAAGATTGTCTACTTCTTTGACCATGGTGACTTTTGAAGGAACCGAGGGCTGTGGCTCCTAACTCACTCCCTATCCTAATAGTTTGGGGGCCATTTCTCAATAAGTCCCCAAGATCACACAGGCAGGTGGAGACATAACAGAAATGTCTCATTTTAAAGCTAAAACAGGAGTGTACACTGTGATGGTTCTGTCCACTTGGCATCCTGACAACCGTGCTGTTTCAGGTTGCTGGGCAGAGCTCTCCAACTTTCGACCCGGTGGGGCACTCATGTGACATGCCATGGGAATCTGAGCCTGGCTGTCGTCCCAGCCATTTGGGAATCTGAAGTAAAAGGCTTCCTTGGGCCTAGCAGTTTGAGGCCAGGCTGGACAATAGATCAAGATGCTTATCTCTTAAAGGTGAAAGGAGGAAGGGGAGGAGCGAGAAGAGGGTAAAAGGGAGAAAGGGGGAGACACAGGTGGAGAGGAAGAAGGGAGGGGAGAGGGGAAAAGGGGAAGAGGAAAAGGGAAGGGGGGAGAAGGAAGGGGAAGGGGCAGCAACGGCAGTCTACAGGAGGAATGTACTGGAATTTGGTTTAACTGGTCCTCTGAATGTAGCATTCCTCCGTGTGTGTGTGTGTGTGTGTGTGTGTGTGTGTGTGTGTGTTCGCACATGCACACATTCATGGTGAATTTAGACAATTCATCAAGACCACCTAGGCCAGTAGCCTTTGTAAGACAGGAAACATTGTCCCTTGGTAATACCTGGTATCCTGACATTCATCTTATGACAATGGCTGGGGACCAGGATCTGAGTGTGGAAGCCAGCATATCTTCTGCTCACCACTGAGCAGGCGGCAGGACACAGCCTCCCTCAGCGCGACTCCTATCATGGGTGACTCCTATCAGCGCTTGCCCCCCCCCCCCCCCCGCTATGTCCAGGAGAGCCAGGAACAGGAAGCACTGGGCAGGTTCCCTCGGGCGCCTTGCGGATGATCCGGCGCCTTGTGGATGAGCTCAGAGCGGTCCTGTCAGGGAATGCCGCTGAGCCCCAGGCAATCTGGCAGCAGGAGACAGAGGTACAGGGTGCTGGAGACAGCACACAAGAGTCCCTTCCCAGAGCTACTCTGGCCCTGGCCCAGCTGCCAGCCCAGCTGCTCTGTGCAGATAGAGGTAGGGTGGGATGCCCAGTCCCTGAAGAGGCAAAGGAAGCAGGCAGGCCTGGTGGAGACGGGAGGGAGCTGCCCTCTGATGCTTTGGTCACTATTCTCCACTTGGACCAGGTGAAGAGAGAAGGTGGCACCATGGTGACAACATCGTCCACACTGCTAGGAGGACTTACCCCTCCCCCTCCTGCTGGGGACAGAGCTGGGCTGCCGAAGGATGGGGGTTGGGGGGGGGAGGAGGTGATGGGAGAGGTTAGAGGCATCCAGGGACCCTGGAGGAGAAGAGATGCTATTAAAAATATAATTTGCTATGTGTGTCTTTTCTGATTACAAAAGCAATGCATATTCATTGTAGAAAATTTGGAAAATAGAGATAAGCGAAGGAAAAAAAAAAGGCAAATAAAACCTGCTCCTAATCTCCCCACTGGGGGACAACCGCTCACACAGCCAGTGTGGTGGTCAGGAGCACAGGCAGGGACCCCGGGCACGGTGCATACGGTCTGTGTAGGACAGGATGCTTCGAGTCCTGGGTCCTAGCACCAGGACTTAAACAGCAGGGGCGGTGCCACCCAGGTGGTGGGAAGAGCAGACGTTCAAGGTCATCCTGGGCTACAAAGGGAGTTTGAGGCCAGCCTGGACTACATGAGACCCTGTCTGAACACACACCCGCACTCAAGCACGCATGCATGCATGCTCACACACGCTCTCTCGACTGGAACCTAACTCTCTAGGCTGGAACCCAGTTCTGCTACAGCTGGATGTGTGACCCTGAACAAGCACCTGACCCATCCATGCCTCTGAGAATAGTGGGTCTCCCCTGGCCCTGCTGGAAGAACTACGTGAAAATTTGTAAGTGTCTGGCACATACTAAGAGGCTGGGTATGACAGCAAACACCTGTGATGCCAGCACCTGAGAAGTGGAGGCAGGAGTTAGCGTCATCCTAAGCTATATCAGGAATTTGAGGCTAGCCTGTGCTACATGAGACCCTATCTCAAAAAGATAGAAGTCAAATAACAAAAACACAAAAAAGAAGAGAAGAAAGAATATGTGTGACCAGTGAATGTCAGCCATGTCTGTGATGTACCAGTGAGTGTCGTCAGCCTTGCCTATGATAATCAGGACCCTGGCCACCTCCACTGATGGATTGAATCTGTTTTTTGTTTGTTTGTTTTTGGGGGTTTTTGTTTTT
>NC_034598.1:26244666-26284215 GCF_900095145.1 Mus pahari
GGGGAGAGGGGAGAGGGGAGAGGGGAGAGGGGAGAGGCTGCAACTGGGGGTGAGTGGGAAGGGAGAGAAGGAGGGAAGAGAAGATAGGGAGGAAAAGGAAAGATGAAGAGGCCGAGAGAAACATGTTTATGTTCTCTGGCTCTTGATCCTCCTGGCTAAACCACACACCTTCCGAAGCTCTGCCACTCCCCCACCACACGCCCGCCCCAGGGCCCCTGCTCTGCAGCCCCTCACCAGCCATGGTCTGGCCCGTCAATAATTCATTGCTGGTAGGATAGAATCGCTATCAATAATGCACACACGATAATGTTCTACAGCTCTGAGCACAATTGTGTTACTCCTAATGTACCAGGAGCCGGGTCCAGCCCCCTAGTAGCTCCCCTAACAGGACCCCCAGGGCTCAGGAGAAGAGTAGAGCAGACCAAACCAGAGCAGCAAGGGCCTCTTCTGTGGGACCAAGCAGGACCCCAACAGAGCCAACCAGCTCCTGCCTCTCCTTTTAAACACCTCACCCACAGGCACGAGGCACATCCCCAAGCCCAGCCCTGCTACAAGTGCAAAAATGCTTAGTTCAAATCCCACCTCCCCACCTGTGAGCCAGTGGTCTTGTCTGGAGGCTCTACTCTGCTGAGGAAGCAGATGTGGTGTGGGGGACGTGGGGGTGGCCTTTTGTACGTTGACAGGGCTCGACAAACAAAGGTCGTAGGGTTTATTCAGGCATAAAGAGGATGCCATACAAAGTTGCTTATAAAGAGGCTTACACTGGGCAGTGGTGGCACATGCCTTTAATCCCAGCACTCAGGAGGCAGAAGCAGGCAGATTTCTGAGTTCGAGGCCAGCCTGGTCTACAGAGTGAGTTCCAGGACAGCCAGGGCTACACAGAGAAACCCTGTCTCGAAAAACCAAATTAAAAAAAAAGGGGGGGGGGTGCTGCTTGCTGTAGAGGACAGGCAGGCAGGGATTGTGGTGTGGGGGGCTGGCTGTGTGAGGCTATGGGAGAGAAAGACTTCATGCCCTGTGTAAACTGAAGACAGCGTTACACAGGTACATGGGTCCAGGATGCCATATTCACCTTGGGACATAGCTTTTTCAATATAAAAGCTTTATTTTTAAAATTGGTGTTAAGCCCTTAAGGGCAGTCTCCGTGCCCAGCAGTAGAGGCCAACACAGACTAACTCAATGGTATTTTTTTGTAGATTTTTTTGGTCTTATATTGCTTTGTTTGTGCATCTTATTGTACTGTCTTTTGCTTGTATATTATGGTTTCTGAATTGGTGGGGCTTTGTTTTATGTGTATCACTGTTTTGCCTGCATATAATGTTTGTGCACCACGTGCTCGCCTGATGCCAACTGAAGTCAGAAGAGGATATTGGATCCCCTGGGACTGGAGTTACAGCTACTTGTGAGCCACATTGTGGGTTCTGGGAATTGAACTCCGATCCTCTGCAAGAACCGCAAGTGCTCTTAGTCATTGAGCCATCTCTCCAAACCCCTGATTTTGTGTTTTTACGAGCACTATTTTAGAGTGTGTATGTGTGTGTGTGTGTCTATCTATATGTTTCTTGCTTTGTGCTTTTCCCTCCCTCCCTTCCTCCCTCCCTCCCTCCTTCCTTCCCTCCCTTCCTTTCAAGTTGTTCTCTGTGTTTTCCCAAGAAAGAAATTTCTTTGAGTCACCTGGAATTTGGCTTGAATTCAGTGAACCTAGTGATTGGGTCTCTGCCCAATGGAGACAAAGAGGCTGCGGGGCCTGGTGGGTAAAGCTTCCCCAGAGTCTAGAGACCCTAGTGAGGCTGCAGGCTTCAGCTCTGGGGTACCCCTAAACCCCTCCACCCTGAACAACCCAGCCTAGGATGCCCACTGAAAGCTGAAACCTAAACCTCTGAACCTGAAAACCGCCCCGTGCCAGCCATCCTGCTTCCCGGGAGATAATGGGGCGCCCAGGAGGAAGTTGCTACCCGGCAGCCCCTGCGAAAGACCCCTAGGACCGAGTCTGGGGAAAGCCAGATTTTAGGGCTAAGCTGGGCCTGGGAGCCAGCTGGAAATATGAAAATCACTGGAGTCTCGCTCTTACTACAGCGTTTTCCTCAGCCTCCTTAGGCTGGTCTGACAGCATCCACTTAATCAGAGCCATGCATAAACGACCGAATCGGGTCTAGTTAAAGTCTAACCTCAGGGAGCGCGTGAATTAATGCTGAGCCCCAGATACATAGCAGCACGAATCCTGGTCACACAGCACCGGTGCCACTTGGGACCCTTAGTTCTCTGTCAGTTTCCCTTTAAAACGCACACGCAGTCACTTCCTGATTCACCACCAATGGGAGGGGCGCCTTGCTCCGAGCACACCTGTGGCCCGGCCCCTCCTGAAATATTAACCCGGCTCTTTATCAATGTTTCATCCGTTCTCTGCTCCACATCACCCCTGCGACCCATTTCTCACTTTCGAGCCTGAAGCATGAAAAATGGATGCGCTTGCTCCACCTGCCCTAGCGCTTTGGCCCAGGTTTGGGACTTAACAGGAAGTGATCTTGTTCGCATGTTCTTCCAATCATCCGATTCCCCAGCCCCTCAGCACCTCCTGCCCCGCTGGGCTCAGCGTTGCTTTGGTTCTGCATTTTTCCTGGCCTGCCTCTGCACCCTGCTCCTGGCAGGCAGAAGGAGCCATGTTTGACCCCTGCAGACTCTTACTTGCCCAAAGCCACGGAGTGAGCAGTCGATTGTCTCAAAGGGACAAGAGCCAAGTTCTGAGGGTTATTGTTCTTCTAAGTTCTTAGCGCAGGGCACCCCCACTGCCGCTCTTCTCCACCAGTATTGCCCCTAATCCTGAATGCTCTAGACCAGTGGGTTCTCAATCTTCCTAATGCTGCGACCCCTTAATACAGTTTCTCGTATTGTGGTGACCCCAACCATAAAATTATTTTTGTTACTATGTCAGAATTGTAATTTTGATACTGTTATGAATTGTAATGTAAGTATCAGACATGCGGACCTTGTGAAAGGGCAGTTGACCCCCCTTGGGGGTCGCGACCCACGGGTTGAGAACCCCCCGCTCTAGCACCATTTGCCTGATAGCCCAGGATTTTTGTCTTTTTGTCCAGTAATAGAAATAATAAAATTTAAGAGAAGAGTCATGAGGACGCGCAGACCGTTGAGGTTGGTCCTCAGCTTCATAGTACCATGTTCCTCCACAAAGACCTCCCATGGCTCCCTGCTGAGCGTCAAAACTCTCTCCTCACCCACCTGACTTTGTTTTGTAAGAAAGTTTCTGCAAAACACAGCCCACTTTAGCCTGATCCCTGCTGTGTCTCAAACTACTTCCTCTCCAGCCGATGGTCCTCCTTCCCAGACCCTTGCTGAGGTGTTCTTTAGAAACGATTTCCCCCTGAGCCAGTCAACTGCTTCTGACATCAGTAAGGATAACTACCGCCTGGGGCCTGAAGGCTCTGGCATCGTCTCCCTTGAGACTCCTGTCAATCCCCATCTATAGAAACAGCCAGGCCAGACTGGGGCACCTGTTTTCCCACAATGGCTGAGGCAACCGTCTCCGCCGGTCATCTATCCTCTTGATAGTCTAGGCTATGAGGAACCACAGAGAGCCACCACCCATGACGCTTGGTGGTCATTCGTCTCTCTGTGGCTTTCCCAATGGCTACCCTGCCACTCCCTGCCAGGCTGCACACCCTTGCAGAGCACAGGGCCCTGGCTTTGACGTCAACCTCTCAAACCTCTCAGTATAGAGCTTGGCAAACACTCAACATCAGCTGAACTTGAGATAGTGGCCCTACCACAGCGCTGAGGCAAGTCTAGGTTCCAGGAGGACGCAGACTTCCTGAGGAGCTGAGACCTGGGCTGGGCCTAGAACCCAGCTCCTTGAGCATGTAGGGAAGGCGTATGCTTTGCCTGCCCACTCTTCTACCTCGCTTCTCCATCACAGGGCCTCTGATCTAGGAAGCACCAGGCACTGTCTTTCCATTGACAAGAAACAGCAGCACCTCTGTCTTAGGGACCAAGCCCTGCACTTGCTCACTCTTACTTGTGCAACTGAACAGAGATATACACGCCTCGAAGCAAAGGGAGAAGAATCGTGCCACGGGCTGGGGCCCCACACACAGGTGTCCTGTCGCGTGGTCGGTGGCTCTAGTTAACAGTGCTGTATAAAAATAAATAAATCTGCAAGTGGGGATTTAGAATGTTACCACCACAAAGTCTCAGTAGGTGCTCGAGGGGCAGATGTGGTTAACTATCCTGATTCCACCATGCAATGTGTCTATTCATGTCTCAGACATCATGTAGACCCCGCAGATGTGTAAGGTTATAGCATCAATTAAAAACAGAATAACGGGCAGCTGGTGTAATGCTTGCTTAGCATGCACAAGGTGCTGGTTTTATCCCCAGTCCTGCCTAAACCCTGTGTGGTAGCACATGCATATGGGATGTGGAGACACGAGGATCAGAAGTTCAAGGTCATCCTCTGATACATTGTGATTTGAGGTCAACCTGAGACACATAAGACCCTGCCTCAGGAAAAAATAAAATAAAACAGGGGCCATCAAGATGGCTCTAAGACTAAAGATGTCTGTAGTCAAGTCTGACTACCTGCCTTTGAACTTTGGGACCACAGGAAGGAAGGGAAGAACTGACTCCCACAAGTTGTTCTCTGACCTCCACAGGTACCACGGTATAAGTATGCCCGCACATGCGCAAACACACGCACCCACAAACACAACATAAAATCAAATGAACTAAAGTATTAACAAACCCAGAGTACCCCTACCCATCCCCCACAGTGCTAACACCATTTGTGTCAGGCCTCTCTGGAGAATCAAGCACAGCAGTTCTCAACGTGCTGGCCACTGGGTCCCACAGGACATTCTCCAGGTCCTGTCCAGACCTACTGAATCAGGGTCTCTGGGGCTGGGGTCCTGAAATCACGTGTTAAGCCTCCAGATGACCCCGATGTCCCCATAGGGTCCAGAACAACTGATCTAGAAGCAACGGCTGTCTGTAAAATCCTTCCTGCAGAGCCCTGCCTGCTGCTGACCCTTCCTGCAGAGTCCTGCCTGCTGCTGCCCGCTTGCCCGCCTTCTGCCAGCCCTCCCGTCCACAGACCCTTGGGGGACATGTCTCTCCATCTAAACCTCAGACTGAAGCAGGGCTCCAGTGACAGGCTGACATGATCTGCATCTGAGTGAGCCAATGTGCCTCTTGGACGTCCTGTCCATGGGCAAAGAGAAGGGATTATACTGAGGAAGTAGCCCTGACCAGCCTGGGCTGGAGGGGACTCTGTGGCATGGGAATGCTGAGGACTGATGGGAGTGAGGATGTGGAAGAAGCCGTGGTCACAGGACTTGGTGTCACCTCAACAGGGGTTGGTGGCGGGGTGGGAGGAAAGGTAATTGGCTTATTGACTACCTGTGGCTTTGGGGCTAGTGGAAGTTCCACCTGCCGTCATCATAAAGTTATCCAGTAACCTGGGATGGGAAAGATGCTAGTCGGGGCTAGGCTGGAGAGGAAAAGGAAGTTGCCACTATGCTGTTGCCTGTGCCCTGGACTATTTACCGCCAGACCCTTCCAGCTCTTGGCGGGTGGAAGTGAGGTGGCTCGGAGTCATCAACACAGACTCTGGGAGCAGGTGAGAAAGGCCGCAGCAAGCTCATCTGAGCACTTCGGCAAACTCCTTTAATTCCCTCCACCCGTGCCCTATTGGTCCCAGGAAAACATCTCTTCTAAACAGCCGTTCCTGATTGGCTGGCATTGTCTGCACCAGTAATCCTTGGACTCTCAGGCAGTCCTCAATTAGGTCCTCCTGCAGGAGATGCATTTGTGGCTGCACAGCCCCAGGGGTTTACACAGAGGTGGCCTCTGCAGTTCCTCCTACACTACCGTAACCTCCGGGATAGCCCAGGAAGGGAGACTGAGCGATTGAAACGAGAGTTGGGAGATAGGGTGAGGCTGTGAGTCAGGACTCCAGGTGGCTTTGACAGCCTGCCCTGCTGTGTCCTGGGTGATCTTGGATACGTGGAGGATAGCTGGAGCCAGAGGTAGTGTTGGCTTTGGATACTGAAGAAAGGCCTCTGGGACCCAGCTGCCCTCCGGCTCCCAGAAGGGCTGACAGGTGTGAGCAAGAATTCCAGAAATAACCCAACCCAGGTTCACATACTTAGGGTCTAACACTGGAACCAAAGGCTATGTGGAAGAGAACATTCAGAGCCTTGAAGCCTTTAAAGAGTCATTGTAGGTACTGTAAAATCTCCTGGTAGCTTTTACATCCCTGAGGGCAGCTAGTGTTGTAGAAATATTTAATCCCAACCGGGGATTTTTTACCCCACCTCTGACCATTTGATTTTTGGATAAAAGACACACAAAAACTTTATATTTATAATAAGCCTTAATCAGCACAAGAGCTGGGCAGATGTCTATCCTCTGTGCTATTATGTCTATTTCCCAGCCAATAATCCCATTATATAATTTGCCATGTTTCATCTGGGATGCTCTTAACTCTAATTAGCCAACCCACGCGGCCATTATTTTAAGATTCTTACACTGTGGCGGCTCTCTCCTTCTCTTTAGCTTCTTCTCCCCTCTTGGGGTTCTCCTCCAACCCCCAAATCTAGGAACCTAAAATGTTGCCTATGTCTCTTCTGCTCAGCTATTCGCTGTCGGCAAGGTTATTCACCAATCAGAAATAACTTGGGGCAAAGTCACAGCATCTCTTGGGTCTATGTGCTGACTCTGGACTCTCTCATCTCTGGTGCAACTAGGTCTTGAGGGCCTACACTTAACCTTACAATAAGTAAGAACAAACCAGACCTCAACAGTTTGGGTGTGTGGGCCCTATTCCAAAATGCCTCTGGGGGAGGTCCCGAGTCTAGTCCTTGAAGGGTTCCTTGGGGGCCAGCATAGGGAGAATGTCCAGTAGCCTCCTCAGGTGCTGGGGAACCCTTATGGTCACATGACTCCCGGACAATGATGGAGAGAATCCCACTTACTATCTAAGTTCCCAGTCTAGCAGGGGACGGAGCTCCTTCTAAGAGACCTGACAACAACTAGAAACATCATCTGCAGGTACCAGGTGTATGTGGCCTTGGGTCACAGAGCAGGGGATGGGTGGTGGGGGGGAGAGGAGGGTGTCGCAGAGATGTGAGTCTGTTGCTGGGATGCATCCTGCCTCTATTGCTCTCTTGGAGGATGTTTAGCTGGTTGAGGCAACTGTTCAAGTTTGTGCATACCCCGAAGGCAGTCCCATTTAGCTCTGTTCTCCTGAGGCAGGACTGCCATGAACAGCCAGATTCCTCCTACCTCCTTATGACTGCTGAGCTCTTCTACCATATCCCGGCTTCTGAGCAGAGAGAGGTATAGTGTCTCTAAGCCAACTTTCCAGTGCTTGTGGTTTTCCTATCTCTGGCCTTTATTTGGCCCGACTTCCATTCTTAGTGGTGATGATTAATGCTAATTATCAGTTGGACAAGCTCATGGAAGACACAAGCCTTTGGGCTTGTCCGTGCGGGAGTATCTAGATTAAATTGGTAGAGGTAGGAAACCACCATGAGCGATAGTCCTGGACTACGTGAAAAGTGAGCTAAGTACCAGCTCGTCTCTGCTTCCTGACTGTGGATGAAAGGTCCTGTCTTAGAGTTTTACTGCTGTGAACAGACACCATGACCAAGGCAAGTCCTATAAAGGACAACATTGAATTAGGGCTGGCTTACAGGTTTAGAGGTTTCGTCCATTGTCTTCAAGGTGGGAGCATCTAGGCAGACACCGTCAGGCAGAGCTGAGAGTTCTACGTTTTCATCTGAAGGCTGCTAGCAGAATTCTGGCTGCCCGGCAGCTAGGATGAGGGTCTTAAAGCCCACACCCACAGTGACATACCTACTCCAACAGGGCCACACTTTTCAATAGTGCCACTCCCTGGACCGAGTGGATGCAAGCCATCAGAGGTCCTCTGTAGCTTCCCACTCCTGCGGCTGTCTGTGCCTCTGCAGCATGGGGGCCACACCCTCAAGTTGTAAGCCAGAATAAGCTCTTCCTTCAGCTGCTATGGTCATGCATTTTGCCTCATGAATGAGGAAAGTAAATGTACTCACTCTGTTCCCCTTAGCAATCCCCCTTATCCCCTGCTTTGTCCTTCCTTTGCAAAATTCGTCCCTCCCCACTTCTAGAAGCCACTGTGTCTAATTGAGTCACTCATTTTCATCTGTGGCATCCTCTGCTGGGCCATCTTCCTGCCTCACTGCTTACCCTTAGCTCCTGGTCAGCCCGTCTCCTGCTTCCACCTCTGTGATTGGATCGAATGAGCCACCTTGACCTAGCAGTGCCATTGAAAGATTTCCCATCCATCTCCAGGTGACAGGGTAAAGCACCCAAAAGTGTGTGTGTGGGAGTAGCTTCCTGGGGCTGTTCTTTCCGAGGCTGCCAGGCAGAGGGGTTGAGGAGACCAGCATCAGGATGTGACTGGCCAGCCCTGGAGAGTACCGTTGGTCAACTGGAGATTTCCTTGTCAGGGAGTAAGTCCTGCATTCCCCATCTGACTGACTACCTGGGCCTGATGTCTTCATGAAGGCTTGGAGGCCATTGTTACCGCAGGTTGGAAGCAGGGCTCCTCCCTTGTGGTATGTTTAGGGAGAAGCAGATGTCACGATCCTGTATCTATTCATGCTGTGCCAAGCTGCTGCTGGCCTGGGATGGAACTGTCTCCTCCACTGGGTCAGCCAGCCCCAATCGAAAGCATCCTCTTCTCTCCCCTCCAGCTCACTACCTCCACCTCTAGGCGTATGTATGGGGAGCTAGCAACGGTGTGCGGCATCTTTAGCTATGGGCGCCAGGTCTAACCTTCTCTCTCAAGTATTTACTAGAGTATGAGGCTACGTTTGCATACCGCAGCTCCGTGCTGCCTTCGGTCATGAGGAGCAGATCATGTCAGAATACAGCAAGGAGGCCACTGAAGTGAGCAGAGTTTTATGCTCTGATTTATTGACTTTTTTGGCACGAACCTGGGAGGTCCCTGTGCCCTCTGTCTTGTGGGTGGGGCTATTAGACCAGTTGGGAAGAAGTTTTTTTTTTTTGACCATCTTGTTCCTAATCGTGGCTCCCATTCTCTTTCTTTGAAGTTTCTGACTCTGCTAAGGTGTCCAAGAGCGCAGAAGTCTGTGTTCTGTTAGAAGGGGATTAGCTCAATCATGGGGAAACAGTTGCCGTCTGTGTCTAGCTGACCCTGTGACCCAGTGGATGAAGAGAAGACAGTTAGCATGCTCCTGATTTCAGAGCAATGGAGTCTGCACTAGAGACTTCTCAGAAGGCAAGGCTCAGTCTTGGGCTTGGGAGTTGCTTGGTCACCTGTCTGGGAGAGGCAGCCAGTGGGTGTCTCCCACTTCGGGGGTTATGGGTCTGGGTGTGTGAGGAGGTTTGAATAGGAATGGCTCGCATAGACTCATGTGTTTGAATGCTTGGCCATAGAGTGGTCCTTTTAGAGGCGTGGCCTTGTTGGAGTAAGTATGAGGCAGGCTTTAAGGTCTCATATGCTCAAGTTATGCCCAGTGTGAAATACAGTCTCCTGTTGCTGCCTCTGTCTCCATGTTGCCACGCTTCCCACCATGACGATAATAGACCGAACCTCTGAAACTGTAAGCCAGCCCCAATGAAATGTTTTCCTGTATAAGAGCTGTCCTGGTCATGGTGTCTCTTCACGGCAATAAACCCAAACTAAGACAGTGTGCCTAGACAAAGAAAACTGGAAGGCTGAAGAGAGGAGAGGAAAGCCTTCTGATCTCGGGGTGGGAGTGGGTGGGTGGGGGGAGACGAGGACCAGGAGTTAGCTGAGGTCTTTGGGATTCGCCATCTGGAAGCTTTCTTGGTGGCTTCAGATTATCCTGTATTTTGGGCTTCAGCAGGCTCAGCTAAGAACAGGCCAATGACAGGGCTCTATGCCTGTAGCCACCCAGCAGTCGGATGTGATCAGAGTGAGTGGTTGGGGATGCTGGGGGCATCCTCACTTGTTATCATTATGGAAACTGTCTCAGACTTCCGTAGGCCTCTCTATCCTGATGTTAACAGTCTAGGGATCCGAGGACAAAGCTGGGGACCTAAGGACAGGCCCAGGGCTGTGACCACCAACCTGGAGATGTCCCATTGAGAGATTCAGTCAAGATTACCCCAGGTTTCAAAGGAGACAGGCGAAAACTGTTCTGGGACAGAGATCCTAAACCTGCCTGAGAACAGGGCTTCTGTTGACAGAGTCGCTGCTGTGGCTCCACCCCTCTCAGCCGGCTGCAACTGGTTCTGAGGGCTTTCTTCGTCTCCAGACTTCTGTGTGTTGCTCCCATGGCTCGCATGGGTTTGGAAGGAGACACGGTGTGAAGTACAAATGGCTTTCTCTGATGACAGTTACTCCTGAATGAGATCACCAGGAAAGGAAATCAAACAGAACAGGGCCCCTCTGCTTTTCGTCAGCCACACTAAGACAGAGTTTCTTATGCTTTAGACTTCCTTCCAGGATGGCTTCCTTTCTGGCTGAGCCGGCTGCTGAGGGACGGTCCCTGCCTCACAGAGATTGCACTTCAGGATCTTTTTTTTTTTGGAAGAATGCTTGTGGTAAATGTACACAATTATTTCCATGTTATAGACCACTGAAAACATAACAAGATGAAGATCTTGGATCCATATTTCTAGCCTCTGATGGTTTGCATATGCTGGGCCCAAGGAGTGGCACTATTAGAAGGTGTGGCCCTGTTGGAGTAGGTGTGGCCTTGTTGAAGTAGGTGTGGCCTTGTTGAAGTAGGTGTGGCCTTGTTGGAGTAGGTGTGTCACTGTGGGTGTAGGTTTTAAGGCCCTCATCCTAGCTGTCTGGAAGCCAGTATTCTGCTAGCAGCCTTCAGATAAAGATATAGAACTCTCAGCTCCTGTGCCATGCCCGCCTGGATGCTGCCAGGTTTCTGCCTTGATGATAATGGACTGAACCTCTGAACCTGTAAGCCAGCTCTAACTAAATGTTGTCCTTTATAAGACTTGCCTTGGTCATGGTATCTGTTCACAGCAGTAAATCACTAGCTAAGACATAGGGGAAACATAATTGGGTTCTGCCATCTCAGGGCATTTGACGATGTCCCCTGCTGGCAGCCCAGGGTGAGACCATGCCTGCGGGGATGTTCTAGCATCTGGGGCTCCTTAACTTGCATGAAGGAGACGGTGGCAGCAACTCCCTGGTTCCCACAGTCTGGGTCATGAAGTCTGTTCTTAAAGCCATTGTGAGCTTCTAGCAGGACATCCTGACTCTTGTTGGATGCCTAGACTTGTTTTTCCTACAGGTTGACTCCAGAGAGCTAAAGGTCACGTTGGGCTTATGCAGCCACTGAAGCAAGCAAGTGTATCAAGCTTTAATGATATTTCTGGAAGAATAGGTGAGGCTCTGGGGATTGAGTTTGGGCTAAGTATAAGTGAGGAAGCCAGTTAGCATAGCAGTGATGCCCAGTGGAAATAGGAAAAGCAGATGGAATATCAGAAGTCACAGGGACTGGTAACCAGGTCACAGGGAGAGGCCCAAGTATTCCACTTCACAACCAAGAGGGATACAGTCATGTGAGCTAAGGAGTGTTTAAAATACAGTCATGTGAACTAAGATATGTTTAACATACTCCATTCATGGGAAATAGGATCACTTCAGTTCTGGGCAAGCATGGCTCCTGATGCCTCTGGGCCACTGGAGTATGGACAGCATGGTCTGGACAATGGAAGCTGTTCCTAGGCTGGTGTCAGGAAGGTAAGCCCTGGCTAGGAAGAATAGATACAGCTAACCCCAGAGATGGCAGAGATGCTGGAACAGGGTGTCTAAGAGTCTGATTCTCAGTGACTAGACCAAAGCCCAGGCAAAGGCATAGAGAGGCAAGGGGTTGGTGGCCAGGTGGTCAAGCAGAGAGATTCAAGACAGGCCATATGAGGAAGGGCTAGTGAGGGTAGAATGGGAGGATCCGTGTGGTTTACCAAAGCGTGTGGCTTGTGACCCTTTAGAGGCTATTAAGTCAGTATAACAGAAGCTGGATAAAGGCATTAGGAGGGAGGGTAGATGAACAAAACAGGTGTTCTGGTGGCTTGCTCACAGAATCACACTCCTTGACAGGAAGTGGGGAGAAGGTCTGGTAGAGTTAACCTTAGGCTCTGATGGCCTTCCTTCTCTGTGGTCTCCCTGCTGTCCTCTGTTCATGCTCAATCCTCCACTTTTGGGCTAACACACTACATCTTTCTTTTGTATTCTCCCTCAGTGTCCCCCTCACACTCCTTTGTGAACCTGTACCTGGGACTGTAGGCCTTTCGGAGTGTGTACCATCTGGTCATTTCTCAGAAAGATGGTTACCTGTCTCTGTCATGACTCGGTTCTTCTGCTGTAAGAGCATTCTATAACCATCTAGAAAGTTTGTCGCACATTAATTAATTAATTAACTAACAGTTTTCTAAATCAAAACCCAATTCCATCATTTTCCCTCTTTCCTTTTCTTCTCCAATCTCTCTCATGAACCCCCTTCTCTCTATCTAATGTATTGCCTCTTTTTATTTGTTACACAGACAGACAGACAGACAGACAGACAGACAGACAGACAGACAGACAGACACACACACACACACACACACACACACACCTAAATATAAATATAACCTGCTCAGTCTATAGAACGTTTCTTGAATGCATATGATCTTAGGGATGACCAGTTGGTACTGGATCATCAACTGTGAGGTTCATCTCTGGGAAGACTATTCCCTCGCTCCCCACCCCACAACATACCATAGTTGCCTGTAGTTCTTTGTCTAGGGTTGGGGACCTATGAGATTCTCCCTGCTTTATGTCTGTTGGTGTCTTTGTTCAGTCCTTGGTCAGGCAGTCGTGTTGATGAGACTGCATGGGTGTAGCATCTCTGATATTTCTAGGAGACACAATTTCACAGTGAACTTCCTGTTTCTCTGGATTTTACAGTCTTTTCCTTTTCCTCCACAGTGTATCCTGAGCCTTGGGTGCAGGACTGTCTAGCTCTTTAAGCCAGAAAGAAATCAATACTCTTCTTAAACCTTGACCAAACCCTTTTGGTGTCAGTTACTACAGTTTACTAACAGTAACTAGTTAGTTACTACTACCAGTTTACTCAGCAGAATAGAATGCTGTGCTCACAGCAGTGGATCTGTTTATAGCAGATGTCACAGAAAGGAATGTTCAGCAGTGACTCGATGTGGTGTTGGGGATGCTTAAACTTGACTCAAAGAACATGGATGGAGTACCTGTATATGTACACACAAAGTAGGTAATCGAACACTAACTAATGTTGGTCAGAGCCACCTGCAGTGCAATTATCAGCCTTTGATAAGATAATGAACAGGAGACAACCCTTCCACAAATAATACTGCCAGGCAGTATTATTAAAAATGGAACTTCTGGTCATTTCTGCAATGTCAGTATTTAAAATAGAATACTAAGAAAGAGCCAGGCCTGGTGGTTTAAGTCTTTAATGCCAACCTTCAGGAGGCTGAGGTAGAATCATGGAGAGTCTGAGACGAGCCTAAGCCATGCGGCAACATCCTGGCTTAAAAAAATAAAACAGACTCACTGTAAATCGGAGACATGGTTCCTAAACCAGGGACATGTTGGTCCTGACTCCTGAAGCCATAGGCTAGACTGATATGTAGCTTATATCACATCCGGACACGGATATGTGCTAAGTTCTAGTCAACAGACTATGGCCACAAATACTTCCTACTTGAAAGTCCTCCAAGTCTTGTTGTCTCTCTTTCATCTACAGTGAAGACTGAGGTCCCAATGGAGGGCAGAACCACAATGTAGAAGGAGCCTGGGCTCCTGAGCAGGTACTGAGGATTCTGGCCAGGGATGTCTGCATTATTCTGAGAGGTAAAAGAACAATGTCTTATCCACAGAGACGGAGTATTAAGGCAGCTAGGGCTAATTACAAGAAGTAACATGAGTCAGCACTGCTGAACATGCAGTGTGAAGTTGCCTTTAACCTTAACCAACTTACTATTCCTGGGAGGACTCCTTTTCCAGTGTGTCTAAAGTAACCTGGTTATCATAAAGCCTCAGAATAGCTGAGTGTCTTCAAAGGAAGTTGAGTCCAAAACCATGCTAGGAGGTTTGGTGTACTTTAGTAGAAGGTTCCAGGATTGAGGCAGGGTAGTGAGCTGAGGGAAATGCTGTAGGATGTGAGTTTAGCTGTTAAGAATGGGGAATTTAGGAATACACATACCCATCTCAATGTGTCTTTACTAACACCACAATAAAATGTAGGCATAATTTTTCTTAGCCTAATTTAATAAGCATTCAACCTCCCCTCTAGCCCACCACCCACCAGAAGTAGTGGAAAAGAAAAGTTATTAGGAGCCGGGGGAAGTAGATCCATTTAGAAATAGTTCTTTAGGGGCAAGTCAAATCTTCATTGTCAGGATATCAGCAGTTCAGTCCCGTAGCAAACACCAAATATGAATCAGCAGCTGCGGTCCAGTCCTCTTGGCAAATGCCACACGTGAACCAGCAAAGGCAGCTCAATCCAGAAGAAACCACAAGGCTCACCAATCAGCCCAAGGCCGTGGAAGCAGCAAGAAGCTGCAAGAATCTCATGAGAAGTTCTTTGGTGAGTTTCTCTCTGGCCTCACCACAAGCAGAGCTCAGCAAGGCAATGTAAGGTGAACCAATGCATGCGTGTCATTAGCGCAGAATAGCGAGGCAGAGCAAAGCAAACCAATCCTCGAGCTCCCACTGTCTGTGGGGTCATACTTATATTCCTTCTGAACACCATGCCTCCTTTCATGTGTTTGCTATAGCAAAATGTCCTTTTTACCTGTATCTGCTCCAGCAAAACATCCTTTCACTTATGTCTTTTTCAAGATAATATTCTTTCACATGTCTGCTTTAGCAAAACATCTTTTTTGTGCTCCCCAGACCAAAAAAAAAAAAAAAAATCATTTGACATAACTGACTTTCCAAAGAAACCAGAAGTTTCTACTGAGGTAAAACAGTTCTTAAGACACGCAAGCAGAGCAGTTCTTGAGAACACTTTTGAAGGAACACTTACCAAGTCATGGTAGAGCTTTCTGAGGATCCCCTGAACACCCCTACCAACCCCCATTCCAGAGGGGCAGTTCTAATGGGGCTGAGTGCAGTTTAAGAGACATTTTCCTGCTTTATGGCTCCTCTGCACTACCTTACAAAGCAGTGGCCACTGTGGGGGTATCAGAGCCCAGGGAGAATGGCACCCACATATCTGTGCCCAGGAAAGGAGACAGCGATAAGGGTGGGAACCGAGAGGCCAGTGGGACTAAGTGTCCCCGAGGTGTCCATTCATCACTCTGGAGAACTTTTCTTGCCTCAAGCTCCTCCTTACATGGTTGTCTCTGGGCAGCTTGGAAAACTACCAATTTCTTGGAAACTAATCAAGTCCAAGAAACAACACAGCTACTTCTCCTTGTGACTTTCAAGCGTGAAGCCGGTGACATAATGTCTACAGGGTAGGGACAGGTTGCCAGTTAAAGCACAGTACCTGTATTTGGGACATGCTTCTATTGAAACATCATGTTCTCTGAAACTCAGATCCACTGGGTAGCTCTGTGTCTCTGTACCCTGCTTGAAGGCTGGTGTCCTAGTAGGGGGAAACCACAGTATTACCCCTCTTGTGTAAGCTCCTAATAGATCTCCTCCTGCTTCTACTCAAAAGGGTCCCCACCTGTGAAGGACCCCCCGTGCTCTGGATTGAAGCAGTCATCAAAACCCCGTTGGCTTCTCTGAGTGTAGCTGTCTTAGCCTGAAGTCAGGTGAACTTTATCATCAGGGAGGTCATGAGATAGTTGCTTGGTCTTCTGTTCACATTGAGCGACCAGCAAAGGCCCAGAGAACGCTCGGTCTCCAAGCCTTGCTGAAGGTGAAGGAGGAGCCTGCAGGGCTGGGCCGACTCTGAATTGTTTTCTCTCTTGAGAATGCAGCTCCAGACTCAGAATGCTGTAGAGGAAAATATAAGAAGCGCCATGCACGTGGCTCTGTTTTCAGACTTAGTTTTGGCATAGAAAACTGAGTGCCTGCTCTTTTATTGGACTTGACTGCTCAATGGCCTATGGTCACTGGTCAACTGTCTTTCAATTCAGTTCATACTGCCATGATTGCATCAGACCTTGGTGCTGGAGTGAAAGAATTATCTTGTGTTGTCTCTGATCATTATGCAGAAGTAAGAGGGTGACCTTAGAGATTACCTTTAAAGTTATAATACGGTTCTATTATGCATAAGTAAGAGGATGACCTTGGAAGTTACCTAAGGGTATAATATGGTAGTGCTAAGTGATGCTAGGATTTGGCTCTGGGAGTGTGTAGTTGGGCCAAGCAGCCTTCTGGGAGACTCTGCTGGGAACCTCAGGGGAATGTGCAGTTCCATCCTGGGCTCCATGCTGGACCTCTGGTCAAGCTGCTCTGGGTCTTAGGATGCACGTGGAAGTACTGGGCTCTATAGCTCATGGATGGATTGAGGTGGACTTGCTGCCATGCTGGTTCTTTGTCAGTAGGCTCCCTAGGATCTGGCAGACTACTTTTCTCATGAATCTCTTTCCTTTGCTCAAATGTCACTCTACCCAGGTGCTATAGGAGACTATGGTATTACCATTGACCCACTGTGGGTCCTCAGTCTAGGGCTTGCCTTCAACAGTGTTTCCTGGCCTGTGGCATATACTGGGCTCTCCCACTTGAGATGGTTCCTCCCTTCAATCAGGCAGTCTTATGTTTGCAGCTAGAGATGGGGAGTTAAGGCAGTTTGTAGCCTTGTTACTGAAACAGAAATCTAGAGCCTTTCAGTGAGGTCTCCTCTGCCTCCAGCCAGGTCCTTTTGACCTCTGAGTGGGAGGTTTTCGAAGTCTATTGAGCTCTGCACACAGACAGGTTGGGGGTGGGGCATGTGCGAGCTTTCCAGAACCACTTGTAGATACTAAGCCTGAGATTCAAAGTGAGAGCTGGATTCCTGTTACTATGGTGTGTGTGTGTGTGTGTGTGTGTGTGTGTGTGTTTTGTTTGTTTTTAACAAGAAAAAGCTTTATTGCAGGTTAGCTGACAAGGAGACGGGAGGCACCTACACATCCATCTCCCTGGTTGGTTGGTATTAGAGGAACTGGAGCTGAGCAGGGGAAAGGGGATCTAGCATGTGTTTGACAGCAGAGAGTATACAGTTTCTTATTGTGGCCCCTCCTGTGATGGTCAATGACACCCTTACTTCATAAATAGGTCCGCCAGGCTCCCTTCTCAAGCTTTAGGTTGTGCTGGTGAGACATCTGCCCTGCTAGGCTCTTAAGTTGTTGGTATGGCACAGTTCCACTCCATGTTCACAGAATATCTAGGTTTATGGCCAGGATCTTGACCAAGAATGGGCTCTCCTGGAGGCTAACAGTACAATGAGAGCGTACTTGCTGGTCGATGATCCCCTAGCCTGGTGGTCCCTTATAAAATAGGCAGAATTTGGACTCCTACTGTTCTACTTCTGGTTAGATGGGCATCCTTGGAAGTTGTTAGGGCTTTTCTTACTTGGGGAGTTGGGAAGCTAAGGGGAACGTGGCGCTGGACATTCTCCAGAGTCAGTTATTATCAGGTACCTCAGTGAGCGCTCCTCTGCCACTACCGATATTGTTGGATATTTCTCTTATATCTAATCCCAACCCCTCCTGAATCCATGACTTTGGCTGAACACAAATCTCAAGAAGAAAATTGTACACTTGGTTTTTCCTCAAACAGCACCCAGTGTAATCAGAGCCCTGGAAGCCATACCAGTGTGGCCCTGAGAGAGAGAGAAAAAAAAAAAAAACAACAAAATCCAAATCTGGTCCTCACATAGATGTCCTTAGATTGGTTCTGAAGAGATTAAAAGTCTTATCCTTGCTGTGGATGCAGACCAGACAACCACAGCTGGGACACCCAGAGATGCTGTGAGGTGAGATACTTGGGCCTGAGGTCCATGCTGGAGGCCTCATGTTCTGATATCAATGGACTTTTGTGTATAGGAACGAATTCTACTAGGACCTTCCTCCCATCTGTCCTTGAGTCTGAAGCTTTATATGAAGCCTGGTCCCATGTACTTCCAAGACCAGATATGCTGGTCTTCACCCTTGCTCTGTGCTAAGGTGACAGAAGCCCTGTGGATCACTTGTGAACGCCCTCGTGGCTCATGTCCAGAATCCTTATTTTGCTCTGTTTTGACTGAAGGCTGTAAGTTAGGATTCTTCTGCCTTGTTTCCTAAGGTGCCTGATGCTGCATCCTGGGATTGATAGAAGAGCCACGACACTGGAGATCAGTCATGGTCAAATTAGAGCCTTGGCTGAGTCCAGAATCTGTTGACTCCAAAGAAGTCCCTCTTCGGTCCTTATAGACCATCTTATTGACCTTTTTGCGCATGGATCCTTAGTTAGGTTCCACTTCAACCATTAAGAGTCAGCTCTGGTTTCTCTAGCATCCCAGCCCCAGGGGTTTCCCCTTTGGCCGAGAGAGGAAGGTGAGAACACTGTCCAACTACCAGTCTCTTCTTGCACATGTTTAATTGCTGGAGGTGACATCAAGGGTCATTAAACCAAGGTTGCATGAAGTTTTCTGAGAAGATGGGCTTCTCGGTTTTAGAGGACAAAGGGCTGAGCTGAAGGCAGTTTCCTGTAAGGCTGTGAAGAGGCTCTGCCCCAGGTTGCCAGAGATAGATTTCTAGCCATGACCTTAGTTTCTTGTAGAAGCATCACCCTGACTGCCACTGGCTCATGCATGTCTGTATTCTGATTTCCCATCATGAGGAACGCAGTTCCGTTATACTCCAGTTCACCGAATTTGCTCCTTAAAGCTGTCCCTTCAAATAAGATCATATTTTGGGGTCCAGTTGGGTAGCATCTCAGGGATCTGCTGAGTCTAAAGTTAACCCAGAACCATGCTCCAGGTACAGCAGGGTCTGCTAGACTTCTGCTTTAGCCGTTGCCACACCATGGCTCCATTGATTGCCCAACCTCAGCTTAACTCTGATCTGTGGTGCTTGCTTATTCTATAACTTGTCTGGGTCTAGACATCCTTAAGTTTGATGATAGGACCCTAGAAAACGGCATGAGGTCAAGCTGGCCAGTCCTGTAGACAACATTAGAAAGTACCGCATGCTTCAGGATTCCTTCTTCCTTGGTCACCGTTTTTTACTTTGTTCATTTTTGTCACTAATGGCATGGTGATGCCTCCTCTTCTGGAAGCTCATTCCTGACCAGCTTGGTCCTCTTCAGACTCTGGCAGTCCATCTGTGGTGTTTCTAGGCAGCATAGCTCCCATGTGGAAGTGGCCCCAGAGACATTGACATGGCTACTGCCTGCACTTGGGCCTGGCCGTCCCTCTCTGGTCCCGTAGACTGCCTGCAAGTACTTGCAAGTCCTTGACTTTAGTTATCCCTGCTCAGCTCAGGTCGGCTAGGGAACCCTTCTCCTTGGCTACAAAGTCTCGGTCTGGAGAGATACAAAGCTGAGACCTGTTGGCATGACGCATCACCATCAACTGAGTGGTAGGACATGGCCAGGGGACAGCGAATGCTTCTAGGGAGGGACGGGACTCCAGGTACCCATTTGTCCTTGAAAGCAGATCGGAATTAGGAAAGTGCCAGTCACTCACACCAGCCAGTGTCCTCCAGGCTTTTTATAGATGTGAGACCCAGGTGTCTTTGGAGTACCCGACTCAGAGGAAAGGCTTCTAGTATATTCACAAAGGCAACCACAGGAATTCTAGTTAGAAGAAGGGGTTAGCCAGTCCAGGCTGTGCTTAACTTCTGACACAGAGAGGAGCTTGAGGCGTGAGACACCTGGCCGAGAGATGGATTACTCAATGGAGCTTGGGTAGACCAGATAGCCCTTGTGACATAGGGATTGTAGATCATAGTGTCTCCTGCAGTTGACAGTTGACCACCTGGCTTTGCCTGTAACTAGGGATCTGTCCAGACTAGACTCTTTCTCCATTTTCTCTCTTTGTCTGGCCTTGTTACTTCCTGGACTTCATGACCAGAGCTGAAGTACTCTAGTTACTGGATGGCCAGAGCATTTCTTTATTGCCCAGCACATATAGGGAGAAGGATATCAGATTGTCCTTCAGATGCACTGCCTGTCATTTCCTGGGGGTAGAGATGTCTTCTTGTGTTTGCTTATGAAATCTCAGCAATCTAACATCTCCCCAAAGTCTGGCTTGTGGTTCTGAGAATTATTTCTCACGCACTGGCTCACTTTCCTGTCAGAAATATAGGAGCATCTTGGTTCTATTTCTGGGCTCCATTTTACCTTGTAGGATTACAGTTTAATTGTCCTTTTAGACTACACCAGAGGAGACTAGGCATGTGTTCCTTCCTCTCCAGAGCTCCATTTTTACCCCATCCCTTCTCAAACATGGTTGGAAACAGAGTTAACTATGTCGTATCTCTGAAATGAGCTGTGTCTCCCTGAGGTCTCTTAGTGATGGATGAAATTCTATCCTGTGTCACAACCTCTTCTTATGACACTTCAACTTTAGTCCTCTTTTTAGGGGTCAATTGGGGGGGTTCTGACTGGGAGAATGGATAGTCACTTGTGCCTGGAGGGATGAGAACTGGAGGACACAGGGACACAGTGATCATAGATCCCAATGTCTGCAACAGTTGATAGTTGACAGCTTGGAGCCTTGTGGGAACTTTCTGTTGATGCAGATCCAGAGACTCAGGTGAGTTTTGGGGTTTCTTTTTCCCTTTCTTTCTTTTTCCTTTGGTTTTTCAAAACAGGGTTTCTTTAACCCTAGCCCTAATCCTAACCCTAAGCCCTGGCTGTCCTGAACTCACTCTGTAGACCAGGCTGGCTTCAAACTCAGAGATCCACCTGCCTCTGCCTCCCAAGTGCTGGGATTAAAGTCATGTGGCACCACTGCCCTGCTGACTTGGCTGACTTTGAGGTTGGCACTTTCTGGTCCTGTGTGGCAGAGTCTGAGGACAAGTTTTCAGCTAGAAGCTAAGTCCAGGGCTCACATGGAAGCCAATGGGAGGGGCTAAGGCATGATTGGGGCCTTATTAGCTAAGGCAGAAGCCACCCACAGTGTGTGTCTCCAGAAGATGGTACAAGACACAAGACTGTTTCTTCTTGGAGGACTTGATCATTTCTTGGTCTTAGATGTCTCCTCTCTCCCTATAGCTGTAGCAGAGAAGCTGAGTCTATTGCCTGCACAGACTGTGCATGGCCACAATATTCCCATGTGGTACAAAACCATTGCTTCCTATGCCTAAGTTGCCAGCCCAGGATCCGTGGCAGCTAGACACCATGTAGCTTGGTGTATGACCTGCTGAGTTCAAAAAATGTATGATTTTATTAGCAAGGTCTTTAGTCCTATGGATCCCTTCCTAGGATCCCTTCAGTGACATTTGGTGGTATCAGAGATTCTTTGTCTTCTGGGACACATAGAATATCCTAAGACTCATGGCATGGTGGCCAGTGGTATAGCCATCCCTAGAGAAGTCATGGGGTGACGGACTCCTTCCTTCTGGTCTGCTGTTGGATCCTCTCAAACAATTAGGACTCTGTAGGTCTCAGACCCACGTCCTTGTTGGAGAGCTCTGTCTTCGGCTGATGCCCTTACTTAGGGACCCCTCCTGCCACAGTACTGACCGCCCCGGACAGTGTCACAATTCAGCTACTCTTTGCTTGGGGTTTCTCTGGTTTTGTCTTGAGCACCAGGGCCGGTTTGAGATGGCTCTATTCCCATGATGCCCTTTGAACAGTTTATAGCATTGATGCTCAGCCTTCTTGGTAAGGTAGCTGGGCGGGTCTTTTGGTTCAGCCTGGCCAAAGGGTTTCCAGGCATGTCTAACTGGATGCTTTCATGTTCTTCTGGATCAGTGGCTGAGGCTAGTGGCACTCACGGGGGAGGGGTCTGTTTTGTGTGTGCCATATCATCTGCTGCTACTTCATCTGCATGAATGGTGGGAGATGTCCATCTGTCTTTCTGCTCAAGTGGAGGTTTCCACGTGTGATGGCTTAAGGAACATCCCTGATGTTTCTCTAGAGGTGCTGGCTCTTCTCCCAGGAGCAGTAGATGACTCTTCCTATGGGGAAGATGTTCCTAGAATAGGATGAATATGCATGAATATTTCAGGAATCCATGGCTATGGGCTTCTCAGTGATGCACGTGCACTATTATTATGAAAGAGAAGGATGGCAGCTGCCTTCCTATGGAACATACCACCCCAGATCTTCTTTATCCATGAAAACCTATTAGCATCAGTCTTTCCTTAAAGTGTTGGCTGCTCTCTCAAGAGACCTATGATAGAAATGTCTTTCCCACATGATGAACTTTTGGAACACTATTCACAAGCATTAGTCACGGGCCTCACCAATGCGCACGTTCTATTACAAGAGATAGATGTACCCATGTGTACACTGGACATGGCCCAGATCTAGTTCACATACACGGCTCCCCAAACCACCCTCAAAGCATGTGTCAGGCGACTTGCTAACAAGTGTTAAGACTGTGTGTCTCTTTAGAGTTACTGAGGAACAGATGAACCTGCTGCATGGATGCCAGCCTCCATGGGGGACTAAGCATGTTTGTAAACTCTCTTCTGTCTCTAGACGGGTTCACCTGTCCTGCTCTCTCTGACTGAGGGGATGATCAGGAAGCTGGCCGCAGACCTCTTTTAGAAGTGATGATTCCTGTGGTTCAGCGGTTGAAAACTGCTCCCCTACAGATTCACACACGGACCCACAGCACCTTCCTTCCACTGTCCAAATTGTCTCTGTTCTGTTCCTTCCTCAAGAGCAGTTGTTTTCAGAATCTGGGCACGTTAGCTGCTTACAGCATACTTCCCCGCCCCTCCTTGTACCCCCCAGTGTCTAGCCCGCAGAGCTGACTCCCTGTGGGAACTAAAAAGGGGTCTGGGGAAGAGGGGGAAGGGGTGACCCACATCCGGCCAGAGTTCCACCTATGCTCTGGACAGGCGGACGCAGGAAGGCTGCCAGACGCTTTCCACTCAGCCCCGGGTGGGCATCCAAGCCTCGGACCCACTTGAGGTGGGGCATAGACAAGGGGCAGCCCCTACCTGGTAGCCCCCGGGCCACACCCTGTAGATCCGGGTTATGGGAGAGAGGGCATAGAAAAGAGAGTGAGCACAGCTGGCCTTGGCTGGAGCACAGGAAGGCCTTCCATCAGGAGGTTAGAAATGGCTCATTAGAAGTCGGTCGGTAGTGGCGCACACCTTTAATCCCAGCGCTTGAGAGGCAGAGGCAGGCAGATTTCTGAGTTCAAGGCCAGCCTGGTCTACAAAGTGAGTTTCAGGACAGCCAGGGCTATACAGAGAAACCCTGTCTCGGAAAACAACAACCACCACAACAACAAAAACAAAAACAACAACAACAAAAGAAATGGTTCATTAGGAGAAAGCCTATCCCATCCTCCAAGCACAGCGGGCCTTGATGAACAGAGACAGTCTATGGTTTTAGAGCTTTATTGTAGAAAGGCAGGGGGGGAGAGAGAAGGTAAAAAAGAGAGAGATGGACCATGGCCGAGAGGAGACAAAGAGGCAAAGGGGAGAGAGAGAGAGAGAGAGAGAGAGAGAGAGAGAGAGAGAGAGAGAGAGAGAAGAAAGGANAGAGAGAAAGAGAGAGAAAGAGGGGAGAGTGAGAGGAGAGGAAGGTAAGAGCAAGAGAACAAAAGAGTGAGAGAGCCAGAAGGGGCCCTAGGACTAAGCATTCCAATATATGAGTCTGTAGGGACAATTCTCATACCAACCACCACAGTCATCTCACCATGCCTCTCCCAGCTCCTCTCCTGGGCGTGGCCACTCAGATGCCTCCATCTCTCAGTACAACCTACACTGAGAACCACCTTGCCTTAGACAGGAGCCAGAGTTCCAGGAGACATGAGAGAACTCCTTCCATCCCATGTAGGTAAATTATGACCACCAGGTCCTGGGGTTCAGCATCTCAGCTTGACTGGAGACCAGCCTGTCTGTGCATAGTCCAATGCCCCACAACTCCCCACTTTTAAGAAGATTTATTCATTTTTTTTATTTTTCCATGTATGAGTGTATATATTGCATGTATGTTTGCACAGTGCACCCATTCCTGGTGCCTGCAGAGGCCAGAAGAGGGTGCTGGGTTGCCTGGAACTGGAGTTATAGATAGTTACAAAGCTGGCATGTGGTTGCTGGGAACTGAGTCTTGGTCTTTTTCACTAGCAGTTGGTGCTGTTAGCAATATAGCCACCATTCCACCCTTTTGATTCTCTCTCTTAACCTCTTCTACTTGACACTGCCAAGAGAGAGAGAGAGAGAGAGAGAGAGAGAGAGAGAGAGAGAGTGATTTTGAGCTTGACATGGCTTTTGAAACCTCAAAGTCCATCCCCCAGTGGCACACTTCTTCCAACAAGGCCACACCTCCCAATCCTTCTAATCCTTTCAAATAGTGCCACTCCCTATGACTAAGCATTCCAATATATGAGCCTGTAGGGACCATTCTCATATAAAACACCAAAGTCATCTCACCATGCCTCTCCCAGCTCCTCTCCTGGGCGTGGCCACTCAGATGCCTCCATCTCTCAGTACAACCTACACTGAGAACCACCTTGCCTTATCTGCCTGGACCAATATTTTGGTTTCTACCCTTCAGGAATGTAATAAAATGATACCATATTGTTTTCTGGAATAGCTGTCCAGAGCCTATTCCCATCTCCCAGAATCCCTACTAAGAATCCTCATAATCCAGCTATCTAGCACTCAGCAACCTAATTGGCATGAAGGGATTTCATTGTGTCACTGACATTTCTGCATCTGAGCATTTCCTTAGGACGTGCTCTTAAGGAGCCTTGACTTTGCCTTTCCCTCTTGGTCTCATTTTAAAGAACGTTCTCCTCATTACAGATGCTGACCCTTTGCTGACTTTAGACAGTGCATGTCATTATAACTTCTGTAACCCGATTTTGAGCTCAGTGCGAGCAACTTGGTTATTCTGGTCAAATTCACATGTCTGCTCTATGGTTTATGGCAGCAGTCTTACAAAGTTCTTTTTAAAGAATTAATGCATAGCATACAGTGCCTTCTATTATGTTTCTAATAAACCTAGGTTCTTACAAAAATGGCTATGTCTAAGGAACTTATCTAGATGGTTAGATACATAGAGTGTTACAGCTCTTACCTTGCTTTGTATTGGAGGATGAGTTTGAACATCTGATCAATTTGCCTCCATCTTCCAAGCGCTGGGATTACAGGCGTGCCGCCATGCCTGGTGTGGTACTCGGTCTTCTTTCCTTTTCTCTCTGTGGTGAGCTGGCTTCCCTGTCCTACTTAGACAAGTTTGTCCTTGGACCCAGATTTGTGACCACCATTTTCATCTGTGTCTGGGCCTTGCTGTTTGCTTTGTGTGTCCTTGTGTACAGAACTCAGTGGCTTGTCTCTCTGGCCCCTATTGGCAGGGCAAGTCCTTTTTGAGTTGTTTTGTGGTTGACTTAGACATTTGTAGATGTTTTTCTCCATATGAACTTTAGAGTAAATTCATATTTGAAAAAGAGAATTTGAGATTACACTGACTTTATAGACTAATGGAGAAATAACTAAGACTTCAAATAGTTTATTGTTTTAAACTAATTCTCTTATACTCTAAGGAAATGCCTTAAAAACCTTGTAGAATACATTTTCCTGGCTTGTTACATCTGCTAATTCCTAAACAGGGGCTCACTTAGAGGAAAGAAATCCACTTGATATACTTCATTTACATATGCAAATGAGGACACACAGTAGTAGACGTCACTGAAATCAACTCTCATTTCTAGAATAAAAGCTACTGGGTCACAGCATAATCCTAGTCAGCAGCCTCTCCAGTGTGTCATGTTCTTGTTCACTGGAGACATAAACTGAACTTCCCTGACTTGGATATCAGTGATGGTCCATAGCTGCAAGAGAGTCATTCTTTCAGAAATCTGAAGGAATGCTGCAGAATGTAGGTCCCACACAGGAATATGTCCTCAAAAAGGGATAGAATGTGGTTGGCTTATAGTGTGTGGACCAAGGTATTCACACTAGGGAAACCCCCATGTGTGAATATGAAGAGTTTTGGTTCACACCTATCTCTGGTATAGGGTAATACCTTCTGGAAAACCTAGACCATAACCAAATTAAGAAGGACTATAAGAAAGACTAAGTCCTGTGCAGGCCCACCAAAATGGACCTCAACAGTCCTGGTGTGTCATAAGACTGGCTGTTTGTGACTAGGAAGCATTCCTTCTCTGCCCCTTTGATAGACTGGGGTTGTCCTACTAGTAAACGCACTCCCTTTTCTACATGTCAACATCTGCCTAGCTGAATGGAAAAGTATTTGCTCAAAATTCCCAAGGCCAAGTTCTCAGCACAAAGGACATTTATTTATCCTAAAGGGACAGAGGGCAAGGAATAAGAGTCAAAGACAGGAGATAGAGGATGAGGGAGAAGGAGAAGGGAACAAGGGAGAGGGGGAAGGGGTATTTGTCTTAGAGGACAAAGGACTACATCTAGATAGAGAGGAGACAGATGAGTCCCATAGGCAAATGGTAGCTTGTAAAGGTAAAATGGGAAACCCCACATTAGGATGAGGTACTTAATTTTAATTGGGCTTATAAATTAGGTAAGCCAAAGGGGACTTTTGATTGCTGGACTTCAATACTTTGATAGCTGGAGCTTGGTAGTCAGCCTCCGGAGGAGGAAGTGATCGAATAAGAGAATAGAGCTTGGGGGCTAGCTTTAGGAATGTGATCTAACACTTTTTTAGCAAGGCAGAGGGAACTGGGGAAAACGGCAAGGCCTGCCAGAACCATGCTCGCCACACTGGAGCTGGCCAGAGTCCCTTCACTAGCAAGTCTGGTCTCATTTCTGCTGACGTGATAAAACTCTCTGGCCAGAAGCAACTTTGGGGAGAAAAGGATTTCTCCAGCTTCTACTTCCAGGTCACAGTCCCTCACTGAGGGAAGACAGGACAAGAAGTCAAGCAGGAAATTGAAGCAGAAGCTGTGGAGGAATGCTACTGGCTGGCACACTCTCTGGCTCACGCTTTAGCTAGCTCATACAGTCTGGACCCATCTGCCTAGGGTTGGCACTGCCTGCAGTAGGATGGCCCCCCCTCCATCAATTAGCAATCAATATCCCACAGACACGCCCATCCGCTGCCACACCTGTTCAGCTGAGGTGCTTCTCTTCCCAAACCTGTCCACAGCCGACGGAACTTACCAGGACACCTCGGGCGGGAGCCTGCTCCCAAGGACGCAGCTGACACCTGGTAGCCTCTCTTCCCGAAGAGCTCTTCAGCAGTTCTGCCATTCACATTCTCCTTGGCTGACTCCCACAGGACTTCCCCTGGCAGACAAGTGCTTTGCAACAGGTTGTGCCCAGAACAGACTGTGGGCTGTAGCCACACCGGAAGTCCGCATCGCACGGCAGCACCGAGTCATCAGGAAATACAGTGGGGATGGACAACCTGGTTCTCGTTCCTGATGGAATCTGTGGAGGACAGCAGTGTGTAACCACGGCTTGGGAGGCCAAGTCTCAGAAGAGGTGTTGAAGGAGCAGGGGGCTCTGTCAGGCTGGGTTCTGCCTGCGGGATCCCCAAGGCTGGGAGAGATGATCTCTGTGTTGGAGGCTGCTGAGGTGGGTGTCCTTATAGATTGGTTGGGCTTGGCATACCACATCAATAGGTCACACCCTGGTGTTGATAAGCAGTGTCTAAAGAAGAAATACTAGTAGCCGTTCATGAAAACTGCTGGCTTCCAGAAAGTTCTGCTATTCTGGTCTGGACAACTGAGAGCTACTGTGGATATAAGACTGCCATTGCCATCCCTGGTGGGTCCCTGAGAGCTGGCATTGATTAGGACTGGTCAGTGTGGTAGTGCTGCTGTTTCTGAGCAAACATATAGTGGCTGTGACAAAGATTCAGGTACCATGATGTCAACAACGCTCAGTGACCGTCTCTGTGCCTTCAGTTCCCCAGTCCCTATTGTCTCACTAACAACCCTCAACTTGATGTGGGTGGAAGCCATGCCACTTCTTACTCAAGGCAGTGAAGGGTTTTGTGCCCCTCTTGTGTTCTCTCCATGTTGAGGAGCTGCTGAGGCCAGTGAGTTCACAGAAAACACACATTTGTTCTTTATCTGGGTACTGACCACACTTTAGGTCCCTGTTGCTTGGCTATAGTTATTCCCAGGAGATGTTCTGGCCCCTCCCCCTTACTCTACTTGCAGTCAATCATCAAGGGCACTTAGGAAGCCCTGAGCACTGTCCCAGACACCTCTGGATCATTACCGTGGAATACATCACTTCCGGGTCTGCTCACCTCTCCAACCTAAACAAGTCCTCCTGGAATCCAACTGCCATGGTAACTCTATCTGCTACAGCCTGGAGGTATAGAGAGAGTTTAAGGTCATCTTTGGAGAGCTGGGGGTAATGAGTAACAGATCACTGGTGGTGTGTGACAGCCCGGGGCTATATAACACAGGCACAAACCAGAGAAATCCTGAATTGGCCAGGGAGGTAGCCTATGCCAGTGAACCAAGGCTCGGGGGACCCTGGATATTGGTAGCAGGAGTGGGGTTGGGGGAGGCGAGGGGCCCTGGTGGCACAATGGGGCTTTTGACTCTACACAGCTGTCCCTGGGTCTGCTGGGTTGGGGCCGGTGATTGCTGAGTTCATGCTGTTTTGTTAACTTCTCTCTAACCGTTTTTGACTCAGTGCTCAATGGCCCAGTTGAAGTTCTGGTTAGAAACGGCAATGCGGAGAGATCTCTGGCTGTACCCACGGGGGCCAGGACCATGTGTTCTCACATGTCTATCACAATGTGTGAAACTGGTCCACTCAGGGGACAGGTGACTGAATGTCCTCTGTTATCTTCCCTTCTCTTTCCCCGTTCTGTGCATGTTTCCAACTGCCCTGCCTGTTTCTTACACGTGTACGTGTCCTGGGACTAGGCCTTGGTCTCCTTTCTGTGTTCTGGTACTTTCAGTCCTGACTCTGCCACCAGGACAGGTCACCAGGGACAACTTTGCTCAAGAGGCCATGAGCTTTTGGATGTCTTTGGCATCCTTTGGTCTCTGCCCTGGTTCTTGGGCTCTGATGATGTTGCCTCTGAGGCTGCTCCTGCAACTCTAGATCTGACTGGTGTTCCCTTGGAGTGTGCTGTATTAGCCATGACTGTCACCTTGCTGGGAGCACTGTCCTGTGATGGTCCAGATGGTGGGGCTTCTCTACAAGAACAGGCTGACTTCTCGGGGGATCCAGTGATCACATGGATGGAAACAGTCTCACACCTGGACTGTCCCCTGTCTATCAGGGAGTGAGGATAGAGTCTACTTTGCCTGAGCTTCACTGCCGGTGCCAGGCATCCTTCTAATGCTGGGGCTTGGGTAGTTCCTCTGCCCCAGGAGCTGGGCTCTCAACTGAGCTGTTCTGGGAACAGCAGTGACAGGGACAGAGGGGGCTCCATGTGGTGGTTGTCCTTAGCTAGCAATCAGGTGTCTTTGTATTGCTAGCATGCCAAAAGAGAGTAGACTGATGTTTCTGTGCCCACAGTATATCCTTGGGCTCTCTGTCTTTTTCATAGCCTCATAGGGGGTGAGGTAGTCTTGCCTGGGTAACAAAGAGGGGAGGCATGGGCTACATATGCACATATCTCCACCCAAGTAGAAGAAGCTTTGTTAAAGCTTTCCAACATGGGCCTAGATCTCTGTCGATGTCCTCATGTACCGATCCTAGGATTTGCTTAGACCTGGTTGCAGTGAGCTAGCACGGGTGACAAGGTGCCAGGGTCCCTGGATCTAGGGGAGTCTGACTAGCTGGATCTGCATAGTATTTCTGGAGAAGATGGCAACTGGAAGAGAACACAGAGCGAGGGGTAAGGGCAGCGGGTACTGACTAGTTACCGCTAGGAGTTCTAAGGTCTCCATGGAGCAGAAGGTACTCCGTGGCATGAGAGACACATGCTGAAGTGACATGGACATCTCTAGGCTCAAGCCAGGGTGGTTTTGTTTTGGTTTTAGACCATACTTGGGACAACTGGGGTCACTTTGTTGTCTTGGGTTCCCCTAAGACCCGCTGATCATTGTCCTTAGTGACAGTTGGCTTCTTAATGCTGTAACAGTCTGAGAAACAAACAGGCTCCCGGAGCAGCCCTTGTCTGAAGAGAAGGCTAGGGCCTCTTTGCTGGGCACTGTGGTTTCTAGCTCCTGTTGGGAGCTAGTAATAGTGGGTCTCAGTGATTGCTTGGTGTCTCGTGATAGCCCAGCAGCAAGGGTCTGGAGAAGGTCCATTGACTTAGCAGAAGGCAGATCTCAATACAGGTCTCCTAAGCCATTGCATCTGCTTTCAACTTCTTTTGGGAAAAGCCAAAACAAATATAGCTCCCAAAATGTAGCACAGACACCTCCGCTCTCAGTTTGAGGCTCCCAGAGGACAACAAAAATGTGGGGGGGGGGGGAGAGGCGTGAAGGTTGCTGTTGTTGTTGTTGCTGCTGCTGCTAAGAGGAGCCATGAAGGATGCTGCTGCTGCTTCTGCTGCTGCTGCTGCTGCTGCTGCTGCTGCTGCTGCTGATGATGATGATGATGATAAGAGGAGCCCAATCCTCTACATGGCCAGACCCAAGAGCAAGAAGGAAGAGGAGGAGGAGGAGGAGGAGGAGGAGGAGGAGGAGGAGGAGGTACTAGCTTGGGCTTCTTGTTTCCTACCCATGTGTGTTCTTCAGAACCAAGCAGAGGTACAAGTAGGGCTAAGTTCCCTAATGCTTTAGCAGCAATGAGAGACTATATTGGGCTTTTCCAGAACATCTGGAGAAGGTTCTTCAAAGCAATAGTGTATTCCTCCTTAAACCAGAACTCGGCTTAGAGGCTGAGCTGGAACCGAAGTGAAGACTATTGGTCTCTAGTGGAGGCTGCTGATGGGCATGCAAACCTCAGCAGAAAACAGACCTGAGGACGTTGGCCAGTGGTGGCTCTGCAGCTGGCCGACATCACATCTCACCACTGAATTTAATGTGAGCAGTATGTAACACAACAGACACGGCCATGGAGTAGACATGAAGGTGACGTATGGGACCCATGGGTTTTACTGATCACATTCCCCATGCCTGTGGTGACAGCAAAGGCTTCTATAAGGATTTGACTTGTCCCTTCAGGGTGGGTGTCTCGGGTAGGTGGGGAGTTAGACATTCCAATGAGACCTGATGAGCTTGGTACTATTGGGTTAGTCTGGTCCACGGGGTAGTGGAGGCTGTTTAGTCCCCTGGAATGGATGTCTGAGGTCAAGCCACTTGTCCTTAAAGGACCAGCTAACTTTGTGCTCAGGTGCACACTAAAGCTAATTTGTTCCTCCTGGACCCTGAGGTTGTGGTGGCCAGGCATAGACTGGGAATCTGCAGCAGAAATAAGACTGCCACCTCCAGCCTCCTCATTCTTGTCCATCAGAAGGGACATCTGGCTCCCTTCCTCTGGCTCCACGGTTCTTGTTATGGCTCATGGATGCCAGTCACATAAGATACTCTCATGACCTGTGGGATGCGGGTTTCTGCATGCATCTCATTGGTAGATCCTGTCCGGAACTATACAGAGTCTTTGGAGCATCCATGAGTCCTTTCATGGCAGCTGAGCAGCACCTAGAGCCCTTGTCCTCCCAGCATCACCACAGACAGACAGTCTCACTGCTACCTACACCACACCACTTGTTCTATTCAAGAGCAGCTCCCAGAAGCCCTTTCTCATCCCATTAGCTCCCAGAGCTCTTGAGGGAGAGTTGGACAATACACTTGGGCCAAAGTCAATAGCAAGATCCCCTAAAGCTTAAAGAAACAGACCTGCTAGAAGTAGATTGGTGTCTGGGTGAAATGTGCCTCACCCCCTATCGTCTATGAAGGTTGTGACTAGAGACCATAGGCCTTACATAAAGCTGGGTACCAGTCCTCTTGCTTCATCTGTGGCAGAAGGGCAGAGTTATCTGTAAGGACCATGTCTGGAAATAGTGGGAGATGGGATAGGTAGGTGCGGGGGACAGAATGTGATAGACCCCTGCTTTTGAACTAGCTGGAAGATGTGTGATAGATCACCAAGCTGTGTTCCAAGGGGTGAGGTGCTGAGAGGTAGTCATTATTATCATGAGGACTCCCAGGTACACCGTGGGCAACATACGAAGGTTGAAATGGTGGTTTCTTAGATTCGCTTGGCAGCCACAGTGCCCTGGGTCCCAGGATAAAGCACCTTGAATCTGAGAGGCTAGCCAGGTTACATGATGGTGCAGTGGACTCCTATTTTGTAACAGGAGGGGATGAGTCCTAGCTGGATCTATGCCTTTCCCTGCCTGAGAGGGTCGTTTTAAATAACCCACCAGTGAGTTTCAATGATTCTTAGCCATACTGTTTCCCCTACAGCGCTGAATCTGACATAAGTCCCTTCTCTGTACAAATGAATCCACAGAGGAAGCTCGAGCAATCTTCTGTCGGGAAGCTCATCTCAGAAGCAACTGGCTTTGTGGACTGATGGAGGGGAGGGTTTCTGGAGCCTCCGTCCTGGGGCTGCCTGTGGGAGGCTGGCGTGGCAGGCACAGCCAGCCAGCCCGCTTAGATGCTGCTGAATCCAGCATCCCTTGCTAACAGCAGAAGCATAGCTTCTTTCCTACCCTAGATTTACCAAACTAGATTTCCATTCCTTAGATTCTGGTTCTGCTATCTAAGAAGGCTTTGTCATGGAAGAGAAGACACTTTTACATAGGTGTCTTAGTTAGGGACTTCTGTCTTAGTTAGGGACTTCTGTCTTAGTTAGGGTCTTACTGCTGTGAAGAGATACCATGATCAAGGCAACTCTTATAAGGACAACATTTCATTGGGGCTGGCTTACAGTTTCAGAGCTTCAGTCCATCATCAAGGTGGGAACATGGCAGCATCCAGGCAGGCAGGGTGCAGGAGAAGCTGAGAGTTCTACATCTTCATTGGAAGCCTGCTAGAATACTGACTTCCATGCAGCTAGGATGAGGGTCTTCAGTCCACGCCCACAGTGACAAATCTACTCCAACAGGGCCACACCTTCTAATAGTGCCACTCTCCGGGCTGAGCATATGCAAACCATCACAGTAGGGGGTATAACACTGTCATTGAAATAGTCATTTGGTGCTCTGCACCTATTTTTGAACAGGCAAAGAGGCAGCTTACAACGCTGACTGGCATGACATCAGTACCAGGTTAGTCCACGCAGCTGTGTCCTGCTGAGTGTGAAGTAGAGACCCAACCCAGGGAATCCACCGTCAACCCCACCCAACTTAGGCAGGTTAGCAAAGCCCTGCAGGACTGTTGAAGGTGACCTCTGTCAGCAGCAAACTTGGATCATCCTACCATTAAGGAACCCAAGCAGCTGGATCTTCGGCTGAGAAAGGAGGTACAGCGATGCTTCTGTCATAATTAAGGACCCTTCTTTAACCTTGTGATTAGTGTTTACCTTGGTCCTCTTAAGGGCGGGGCGGGATGATCAGTGTATCCTAGCCCGTGGCTCCTGATGGGATTGGGATAGAGTTAAAGACAGACAGGAAGTAACATGAAAACAAAACAGGAGCCAGGGGCTCTCCCTAGAGGGGACAGGGAATGGCTGAAGCTGGGTTAGTGATTTAGGAAAAGTGGGACCTGAAGTTTGGTAGAAGGGTGGGTGGGTCACAGTGAAGGTCTGCAGTATTTTTCTTTGATTGTAGCTCTAACTATCCTGCACTGGTATTTCTGATCTACCTGAGCTTGAGGCTTTGTAAGAGTCTATGCTTTTGTTTGTTTGTTTGTTGCTTGTTTGTTTTGGTTTTTAGTTTCTCTGTGTAACCCTGACTGTCCTGGAACTAGCTCTATAGACTAGACTGTCCTCACAGAGATCCACCTGCCTCCCTCCACCTTCCAAGTGCTGTACAGATTAAAGGCGTGAGCCACCACACTACTTGGCCTCACCATTCTTTATCTCAAGAGCAGGTTCTGCCTGCAGAGTCCACCACTAGACTCAGCATCCCGACTGCACTTCACTTTTGACCTGGACAAAGCCTGCCAGAAGTTCCAGGGCTCCTTGGGACCTTTGATTCAGGCCTATTCTTGTCTTCACCATGATTCAAAGTCCTGAGTTCTTCAAACCTAGAGGGAAGTAGAGATCAGTCTGGTCCACTCTGCCGTGGGGCTGGGGTAGTGTGCGCACCAAGAAGCCAGGATTGAAGCCAAGAACGTAGCTCGGTCGAGTGCTTGCCTAGGCTATGTGATGCTTTGGGCTCTATTTCCAGTATCATGTAAACCATGCATGGTAGCACATGCCTGTAATACTCGTGATTGGAAGGTGGAAGGAAGCAAGATTGGGAATTTAAGGCCATCATCATCCTTGATTATATGGGGAGTTCAAGGCCAGCCCAGATACATAAAAACACATCTCACAAAAGGAACCCAGTGTCCTTTGCTTTGACCTTGTGGGTGCCTGCTTTCCTTCCATTCATCCTAGCGATTGATGCCTTACTTGTTCTGATGCACTGGACACTCACTCGGGCCCAATGGATGGATGGTCTGAGAGGATTCCTCTCCTTGACCTCAAGGGCCCTAATCAAACTTAATAGCTACAGCATAACCCCCGTGTACCAGATCTGGCTGCAGCAAAGGCTTGAGAGAGCACCCAGTAGGGCCGTCCTTATAGGCCCAGGGGTAGAGAATTCAATGTAAACCTCCTATCATGGTCTCTTGTACTCCTTCTCAGCCTTGGGGTTCCATTCCTGTTCCACCCCCCCTCAGAGTTTCAAGTAGAACTGTTCTGACATGTAGACTGCCCGTAGCTCATCATGACGACTGCATGTTCCCCATCAACAGAGCCCTGATCAGCTGCAAAACCTCTGCTCCCAAGAATGGCTGGATTGTACCTCTAGGCCTGCCTGGGCTGTTGCCTGTGCCTCAAACTCAGACTTAAGGACCGGGAAGCAGAGGCAGCCACCCTGGGCACAGGTTTGGGAGCCTTAGGTCCTCCTTCACACTGAAGTCACAGGCCGTTCCTATGGGAGGGAGGTGGAATGACAGGCATAGTGTACTGAAGGACAGGAGATATGAATGGAAAGGGTGAACACAGAGTGAGCAGGGGTTGGTTAAGTTTACGTTGCAACATATCTATTATCTTGGTTAGGGTTTTGTTACTATGGAGAGACGCCATTACCTTATAAAGGAAAGACATAAAACGTTCATAAAAGCAACTCTTATAAAGGAAAACATTTAATCGGGGCTAGCTTACAGTTTCAAAGGTTTAGTTTAGTATTGTCATGGCGGGAATCACAGTAGTATCCAGACATGGTGCTGGAGAAGAAGCTGAGAGTTCTACATCTAGATCAGCAGGCAGAGGGAAATGAATGCTACACTGGGCCTGGCTTGAGCGTCTGAAACCTCAAAGCCCTCCCCCCAGTGACACACTTCCTCTAACAAAGCCACACCTACTCCAGCAAGGCTACACCTCCTAATAGTGCCACTCCCTCTGGGTCTATGGGAACCACTTTCATTCAAACCACCGAATTCCTATAGACTTCTTAGTTCTAGAGGGCAGAGTCTGATGTGTATATCTCTTTGGGCCACAAATCAAACTGGTACACATCTCAGTTCTTCCCAGAACCCCAGAGGAGAGTGTCTCCCTGCCTTTCTCAACAGCTTTCTGAACAGCAGGGCTCATAGCCCCCTCCACAATGTGAAATCTCATGTCACATGTGGCTATCCCACTGGGCTCATCCAGGTAATCTGAAACAATCTGTTTATCCAAGATCCCAAACCACATCCGCAAAGTCCCTGTGGCTAGGCGATGACATAGTGCCAGAGTCTGAGGCTTAGCATGTGAATGTACGAGAGCAGGCCATTTTTCTGTCTAGCGGGGCCTGTGAAGCAAGGGCTGTCAGGGTAACGAGCTAGGCTGAGGCTGAGGAGAGGGACGGCCTTGGCTGGATTTGGTTAGGTGGAGAAAAGGTTTGGTTGAGTGCAGAGCAGGGGGGATAACCCAAGTCTTGAGCCAAGTACTTCTCTGCCCATTGGACTTGGTACTGCACAAATACCTAAGAAAAACTTGCAGAAAGAACAAAGGTGAGGCAGCCTGGCTGCTGACTGGCAGGCGTGGGGTGGGGCATAGCCTGGCGTGCTGGCTGCTGATTGGCAGGCGTGGGGTGGGGCGTAGCCTGGCGTCCATAGCTAGGCTTTTCCCTGGGCCGGTGGGGGGGGGGGCGGGGCGGGGCGGGGAGGTGGGTCCTCTCCATGCAGTGTGGGAGTTAAGACACGTCTATCGCTGTCCCCTTGTCACTCTGTCACCTATCTAATGGCCGTCGATAGTACTTGAATGAGAATTGATGGGGAGATAGATTTAATTAACCCCAGTGTCAGCAGCTGCCGGGCTACGGGTTTGTGTGTTAATAGAGCGGCTACCCGGGCTCTCCAGGGCTTTCCTGGGAGTCTGAGGCCAGTGGAGCAATTGTGCTTGTCAGCATAGGTGGATAAATGAAGAGAGGCAGAACAGTATTTAGCCTGGACTGGCCTCTCTCTCACTCTAAGACCAACCAGTCACCTTGTTGGTCACGATGGGGCCTCCTGGCTCAGCTCCCTCATTGGGACGTCTGTGCTGGGCAAGGATGAGAGCTGAGACAAGTACTCTGACGGCTCCATCAGCATCAGAGGTCCCTGATGACCCCTATCTTTGGGGGACCTCTGGGTCAGTGCTTGGCGAGAAGGCATTAGGCGCAGCGAGTACTCTTTGTGTTTGGTCCATCCTGCTTCCTTTGTCTTTGCTGTGGGTGGCACCTGTGCTCTGGCCCTTGGTACCAGGCCTTCGAAGATGTCATTAGTTCCCTGCTAGGCTGTATCGTCCCTGTTCCTTGGGTCTGATGCCTTAGAGTACCCCGGAATGAGCATTGACCCCAACATAGACGCTTAAGAGTCTGTCAACTAACATGTCCGTGTCTGGGGCTTTTCTTGTCACTGGAGCCCTGGTCCTACTCTTTAGGGTGAGAGAGGCAGGCCTATGATACTCACTGGCTACCTGCTTCCCGGAGGACCTGGGCACGGTGGTGGGGCCTACAAAGACCCGGAGGCAGCTGGGCAGCAGCCAGTGCCTGTCTGGCAGTCTCCTTCCTCACTTCACACCTCCGCTGCCTTTCATTTTCGGCTCTGATTGGTTTTCTTGTTTTAACACATACCCCAGGCCCCGAGTTTGACCCCAGTGATGGATTCATTGCTCTCTAGGACTCCAGCTGCCAAGCTTGCTCGCAGCTGCTGGGGGTGGAGGTGGGGGAGCAGGGACAGTGGCAGGAATCACCTTGCATGTCCCGGGATCCACTGGTAAACTGGTGTTCTTCCCAGAGCTCGGGGGAGTGTGAGAGAGAGAGAGAGAGAGAGAGAGAGAGAGAGAGAGAGAGAGAGAGAGAGAGAGACGCTTGGGTATGAAAGGACCCGGTTGGGGACTGTGGAGTGGCTATCACAGAAAATGACTAGTCCCTCTTTGGGCATCTGATCCCCTTCAGAGTATGAGAGAACAGGGGCTGTGGATGGTCCATCGTTCAGCAAGGTGATGTTTGCAACCTTGAATGAAGGGGACATTGATTTCCCATCATGTCCCTGGAAGTGGCCACTGTAGAAATCTTCCTGTCGCTGCATGTACCCCAAGAGAATGGGCAGAGAACTTAGCATGAAGTGGTTTGCTCTGCTAAATTTGGGGAGGGAGAAGTGGGGGAGGGAGGGAGGGAAAACAAATGCCCACAAGCGATCGGGCAGACCGGAATCTTTCTTTTCAAGCGGTAGAAGGGTGCCCACCGTGTGTAATTAAGATCCATCATGCCAGACCTATAGGGTCTGAAGAGGAAGGAAGCCCTTCCCAACCTCGCCTCATGCGCACACGCGCGTGCACACCAGTGAAAAGCCAGGCGAGGACCTGGTGAGAAGGTGGCTAGCTAAAACCAGGAAGAGGCTCTCGTGAGGGACAGGGTCAGCTGGCGCCTCCGTGCTGAACTCCCAGCCAGCCTCCAGATGTGAGAGGCACATCTGTACTCCAAGCTGCCCCCTTCATGGTATTTTACAGAATCGATTAGAACTTACCTGTGGAGTGGCTATCACAAAAAATGGCTAGTCCCTCTTTGGGCATCTGATCCCATTCAGAGTATGAGAGAACAGGGGCTGTGGATGCCATCGTCTACTTATGCAGATTTGGGGATGGCAAAAGTCCCTAAAATAATAGATATAATATGCAGAGACTACCTGAGAGTATCTTTACAGAATCGATTAGAACTTTATTTATTAGAGCTTCATAATTAAAACTCCCCAGGCCAGGCTCACCCTGCAGCATTGGTTGGGAGATGCTCGTATGCCCCAGTGTTTCATCCGGTGTAAAAAGCACAGGCATGGTGATGCACCCCGTGGTGATGCATACGTGCCTCACTTCCTAGAAGATGCGTTCCTCTCCCTCGCCCCATCCATCCTTATAGGGTTGTAACTGTGGCCTAACCTTATATTTGGGGCTCAGGGCCCCAAGTTCTGACTCTTCCATGAGTTAATTTGGTTTTAGGCATCCTGCTCTCACTCTGATCTGTTTCCCTAGTCTGTGTCTGCCAGGAAGTGAGACCTGGTCTATAGAAGAGGTGAGCGCCCTTGAACGTGTTTCCTATATGTACACTGGGCTGACCCAGGTCTAGGCAGCAAAAATCTGGTATCCAAAGCTATGTGACCTGCAGGGGCTGTTGATGGAAGGGGGAAGGGTTCCCTCTTGTCCCACCTGATTGTGACTTCTTCCAGTCACTTAACACATGAGGACTACTTATGCAGATTTGGGGATGGCAAAAGTCCCTAAAATAATAGATATAATATGCAGAGACCACCTGACAGTGTCTTTATTCTGCGTGGAAAAAAACCAAGTTCAGCCAAGCCCGAGGCACCAGACTCAGGAAGCCATCCTGAATCCCTGCTTTGTCCCCTGACAAACAGATGGGGCGGGTCACTGGGAAGTGACCCCTGAGCTGCGAGTGGACCCTGAGCTTAGGGCACAGAGGCAGAGGCAGAGCAGGAAGCAGGTGGGAAGAGCGGTAGAAAGCAGGCTCCTGAGCTGACCGGTGCTCTTCTGCTGAGTGGGCCGGGATGTGACCCGGTGGTGGGAAGTGGCTGAAGGTGGCGGGTGCCGGGGCAGACTGAGTGCAGGGTAGGAAGTGAGCCTGGTAAACAATGCTGGGCTGATGGATCACTCAGGAGAATGTGTGCGGTGGAAGTTTCTAGAAACCCGAAGCTGGCGGGGAGAAACAACAGACAGGCAGAGACCGGGGACCTAAGAGTGTGTCATTCAGAAGATCTCTGGCAAGTGGCTTTTGAAGGCTATGAGGATCCTATCAACCTGGGTGTGTCGTATGGCTTGGCCTCTCCGTCCCAGGAAGGAGAACCCAGGATGGAAGACAGGGTCTCTTCCAGCTCTTTTTTTTTTTTTTTTAAAGGTTTATTTATTTATTATATGTAAGTACACTGTAGCTGTCTTCAGACACTCCAGAAGAGGGAGTCAGATCTTGTTAAGGATGGTTGTGAGCCACCATGT